>NC_143579.1:173896661-174200402 GCF_048544385.1 Mastigoproctus giganteus | reverse complement strand
TTACTCCTCCATTCATTTTTTGGGATTGCATTTCCTGAAGAATTCCTAATGCTTATTTATGAGTCATCTAAATTTATAATCTCATCTAATAATCGGATCAAGAATTTAAATAATAAGGAAATTTTCTGTTTATACTCTGGGACAACCTCATAAGGCCAGAGGATTTATTGCTTTATTAATTAATAACTTTGGCATTAATCTGATTTGTGGACTGTCGACGCAAAATACAGATACACTAGCACAATTTTTATAAGTGTAATTTTGAGAAAATAGGAAACTGTATGTGCTACATACAGATTTCCTAATTTATTATTTTTAGTTACTCAACTTTATAAAGACGATATTGGTTTCTGTTTAATAGTATATTGTTATCATTGATAAGGAGAATTTATTATTATAAGAAACAGTCTCCAGTAACTAGCAAAATGTGAGTTAACAGAGTAACAATTAGACGTTGTCACAGCTAAACCCGATCTTCCCTTACATATGCATTTAGTACAATAGAAGTTTATAATAAAAGTAACTTTTCATTGATAATTTTTTTTATACTGCATATCAGATTTAATTTTAACAAAGGTTATGAACCAATCATATTTAACGATTATGGCTTATTTAATGTCAGCTTATAGTAAACTTCCACAAGTACCAACTTGTCTGAGTCGGTTAGATATTTATAAATTCATAGGTGACACATTTGTGCAGATTTCACTCTATTTTACAATTTAACATATTCATTTTTGAATTTTTTCCCCTCCAGTGAAGGATACATACCTTGTCCTTTCCAGAAAAATAAATAAATAATAAATAAATAAATATAATAATAATAATAATAATAAAATTGGGGAGTCATTGTCATCTTCTCCCACTGTTCCAGTTCCCACTATTGTCGAGTTATTAATGCAATAATTATTCGATTCTCAAAATAAGTAATTTTAGTAAAACAGTATTAAAAAATGCTATGTTTGTACTCCAGCACATGAGTCAGAAGGGTTTAGAACTAATCATTTTGAACATAGTAATTAACCGTATTTAGCAGTCATGTGTTCTCGACCCTTGGTGAACTCAAACAAGTGTCCCCCCGCATTGTATTGGTCATATGGTGCAAGTAAGCCAGGATTTTGCGAGAAGAGAAAAACATAAGAAACACAGTTATACTCGTAAATTGTTCAGCATTCAGTTCTGAGATGCTAATCATTTGTTCCTTTTTTTTCTTTCTTTCTTCCTTTTTTTTTTTTTTTTTTAAATAAAGTAATAAAATGCATTTAATAATAATTCCCTACACTATTACAGATATCGTTTTATTATCTACAATGGCCCTAACGGTAGTTGAATCACCGTCCTTCCAGCCACATGCGAAAGGTCTAGGTTCAAATCCCGTCTCGATCGCAGAAACATTATCACATTTTTTCACGTGGCCGAGTTAGTAGGTTAATGTAATTTCAAACGGGGACAGTAGTTTTATATTCCAGAAACTCGGGTTTTTCGTCCAGAAAACAAGGAAGCCGAGGAATACACATAAATACAGACACACTATATAAAAAAAAAAAAAAAAAAAAAAAACGTACTGATGGCTCATGACTTAGTTGCTGTGGTGCTTTACGCCAATTAGGATTTTTGGCATCTACGAACCAAATACTGTATCAGAAATGTACCTTTGCAATTAATTATTATTTAATAATGAAGTTATGTTAAATTTATTTGTCAAATAATAATAATATCATAAACTTATATTATAATAATTAACTTAATATTATTAAGTTAATAATTGAAACGAAGTATAAAATAAACAATAATTATTTAAAATTTGTTATCCAAAATTTTGTATCTGGTATATAAAAATAATTTTTTTGTCGTTAGCTTGTATATAAAAAAAAATAATAAATAGGCTTTTATAATAATTGATTTAAATAATAATAATTACTCGCGCCAACCACCAGTATGGTGCCGAAGACCATACATAACATCCTAGCAGCAATAGGTCTCCCAAAGAACACCTACAAGGAACTCTAGATAAATTGCAATCCTGAACACTTGCAGGTAGGGCTATAGTGGAAGGTCAACCCAGGTATACGCAGTATACCCCTGGATTTTTTTAGGTGAATAGCGTATACATTCTGGTTTTTGAAAGACTTAAAAAAAAAAAACAAATATTATAAAAATATTTACTGAAAATTAAAATAATAAAATTTATTAGAATATGATTCTTAGGCAATACTGCATACGTAACATTCACAGGTATACCTTCTGCTAATTTTATTCCTACAGACTGCTGTAGGATGGTCAGAGTTCCTCGACCAACAGTAACACCAGTCATAACAACCATTCTATGCACTTGGTAGCAATACCCTTCGTGGAGTTGCACCCCATGAAGGGAGAAATAATATAACAGCAATAACAACAATAATAAATTTAGAAATTGTGGTCGCATTTCCATTATAAATTCAATTTTCTGAGTCTTTTCTTTAATTCCATTTGGGCCTGTAGCCAGAGTTCACATTCGCATCACCCTATTCATATTACTGGGAATTAGAGATAGACGTTTCAGTACTAAATGTATAATTCAATGCAAATTAACATTGCTAAGTTCGCATTTATTGTGTATTCTTACTGGACCACTCAGAGGTCCAGAGAAACCAGCCACTTAAAATTTTGAAGTTTTCAGATACCTCTAACAGATACTTTCTAGTTTTTTGATGTGCAAACGCCGTAATTATTGAAAAAAAAAAAAAAAAAATATATATATATATATATATATATATTGAAAAACTTGAGGTCCAGGCCAAAATGGCTTTCAGCGCTGCTTCAGTTAGTCTTAATTTATACAGTTGTTAGTGAATGTTGCGGAAGTTCTTTTTATCTGTGTACACGTTTTAAACCCAGTAAGACCAAATGTAACGTTGTTATTCCAGTATGTTGACTAATATAAATCCAGTTTGTGCCAGCTGTTTATAAACGGGTTATTGCAACATAAAAGTTAAAAAGATCAAGCAGTTACTTTTACGAAGAAAGTTGCACATATACGGCAGCAACAAACGTTGGAATTTACCAAATTGCAGGCTGCAAGTCAGTCAGTCAGTAAGGAACAAATATATTAATTGTCGTAGAGGGCGTTGCATGTAAAACGAAATGAGCGCAGTGGTAAACAGTGACAGTTATGTGACAGTGAGTCAGAAAAAGAAATCGGTATACAGTACTGTATGCGTTATCCGACGCTTCCGCGTGCACTGTAAATAGCTCAGTTAAGTGATGTATGATGTGATCATTGTTGAGAGAAAGATAAAGTGCAGGCTCAGTATATATGTAAAATATTAATGGCTACATTAAACTCATATCATATCAATCATAAGACACAATGGAAGTATATTAACGAAAAACAATTCATAATATTTCACTGTAGATCTTGAATTTCAGCTGAACGGTCAGCGTAATGATATAGTAGAAATACTATATGTGTTGTTTATTAGATTTGTATTGAATTACTCATGATCTTCACTAACTTACAGTGAGCACACCTAAATATTCTTGTGAAATTAATTTCACGGAAGCGTTTGTTTTTCAAATAATTTAAAAATAAAGAAATACAGGGGTTTTCCAAGCAAAAATACACTTCTAATTGCAGTGTGATTATCGTACTATTTCGCATATTTGGAAACCTAATTTTCAGTTTTCTTATTATTCCTTCAATCATAGATGACTATAACAATATAATAATTTCCATTCCTAGTCCTGAGAGAGAGAGAGAGAGAGAGAGAGAGAGAGAGAGAGAGAGAGAGAGAGAGAGATTTTATTGCCTTATTATAGCGAAAAAAGTTTTTTTATTTAATTAACCTAAAATTCCTTTTCTTTGTAGCATGTGCATTTATTTCTTATTTGCAGTGCTTCTGTTGTTATTTTGCTTGAATAAATGAAATTACAATGCATGCATGCATGTATGAATGAAATTACAATAGATTTTGCTGTTTTTGAAAATATTGCTACCATTCCCATAAAGCAAATCTGAAGTTAAAATATCAAAGAATGCATTGCTTTTTCCCCAGATTATGTGGATAGTCGCAATATCTTTAGAGGATAGTTATTAATAACCTTTACATATAAGAGAAATTATTTTTTAATATAGTTGTGGAAGGACAACTTACGTGGTTTCTCTCCATAGGGTAAATTATATACTATATATACTATATTAAATTGTGCGATGTAGGAAGTAAGAGGGCAATATCCATAGAGCCATAGCATTTATTGTCTGATGATAGGGTTCAGTAAGTATCCTAAAACGTCACCTGCTAACAATGTAGTGTAGAAATTGAGCTTGTATTCTATATGAGTTTAATAAAACCTATTTTATTAATAATTTCACGTAGTATAATACTGTCATTTATCGTATGAATTATTTTTATATGTTTTTAAGCTTTATTTATTTATGCATAAGAAATTTAAATATATGAAAAATGCCGTATTGTACCAAAATATATGTGGGAATATATTTAGGACTAGAAATTATTGTAGGAAATATATAATGCATTACTTTCATTTATATATTTAACCCTTGCACGTATATGATTTCGATTGATTTGTGTTCAGTTATGCCGTAAGCAGCATTTTTATTTTTGAATATGTTTTAATTCATATGTAAGCCTTTAATAATAATTTCGTCTGTGTGCTAGCTCAGGTAGAGTAGAGGGAGGAGTATAAATTAAAGGAGATGAAAAATGGACTCGGAATGAAATACTGTATAATGGGATGAGAGCCGATTAACATGAACGTTAAAAGGGTGCAGTAGAGGGCGCATTCGCATATCAAATTAGAAAATTCAAGGCGATGGAGATTCCTCGAGTAAGTTAAAGACGGGCAGAATATAAATTAATACTGTATATATCGCGTTGAGCTTAAACTACTGTCAATCAGAATACGTATTCTGTAATGAAACATAAATGAGACCTACCTTTGGTGGAGAATAGAACTCTAGCATATATCCGCCTGTCGTCTTGACTAGAGCGAGCCGACACTTCTCCCATTTATGTCTGCCATCCAAATTGTCCCCCGTAAGATAACTTACAGTCCCCTCCCTGACACATTCTACTACTATTTTAGCTAACTTTGTTTTCTCGTGCCCCCTGGTTCTCCTTTCGTGGTGGGACAATTCTACTTCATCTGAGTGTTGCTTGTGGAATAGCCCTTTTCCTCGTTTTAATCCTTTGAATGAAAGCCTTCGAAAGAAAGGCCTGTGGTGACTCTTCGGAGATTCTCCCTCTGGGTCGGAGAGGTCACTGTAATCTTCATGATTGGCAGCAAGTCCGCGGAGGTTGTCTTGCGTCGTCTCCTGCGCTTTAGATCGCGTTCTAGAGGAGTCAGTTACTACAGTTTCTTGACCCCCATGTCCGTTAGTAGCTCCAGAAATTCCTCGAGGGTCTCCACTTTTTTTCCTGACCTCTGCTTCGAAATGATCAAGAAAAAAATCGAGGAATTTCCTGGCAAAGTCATTGCTCGATACTGCGCGACCAGTGGTAGGATGGTCGAGGACGAACATTCGATAACTTTGAGCGAATTCTGTAGCAGCCACTCGAGCGTGTTTCCGACAAAAGTCAGGCCAAAGTGAACGCACATCACTTTCATCCGTGGCGGCCACGACTAGGTCAGCCATACTTGATAGATCGTACACACACACCAGAAACTGGTAAACAGAGATTATCCACATACACAGCGAGCTATCCCCCACCCTGCCGCCATGATAGAAGTTGAATGCGCAGCCGAAGATGCGCAATGTCAATAACCGCTGCGGGCACTACGGCAAGTCCGGAACGAGGAGACAGACTTTAATATTTAAACTAGTGTTTTATAATCTGGGGGAAACGTAAACTAAGGGGGTGGGAGTAACTTATGACGTATCGAGGACGGGAGTAGCCGACAATGACAACAGGGATTTCTAGCTAATGGACTAAATTGAAACTTCCAGCAGCGCAGCCAGCCTAGTGGTAGTAGTGGCGGCAGCCTGCTGCACGCGAGCTGAATGAACCAGCAGAGAGCGAACGCATTGAGGACAAAAGACGTTCAATCAGTGTCAGGAACGTCACAAAGCGAAATTTAGGGGGAAACATTTTCTTATCTTTTCTGTATATGAAAGCTAAGAGGACACTCAAAAGATTATTATTCGAGAATATAATCGTATCACGTATTCCAGATGCTCGCAAAATATTGGTTAAGTATAAAATTTATATTACTGTGTAAACGGTATACCGCCTTTAGTGCAGTGTAGTTTCCTTTAGTGTAATCATTGACGTGCGTTAGTGCGGTCGCGTACGCATGTGTGTGTGTGTGTAAGTGAGAAAGTGGCAGAATTGATAATACAATTGAATTAACTGTGAATACAGGGAAAAAAAAAAAAAAACACTCTGATGTATATGGCAAAAATAAATATGGGGAAAAAAAAAAAAAACCTATTTCGAAAGGCATTTTTTTAATGTAAACCAGCGTTTCTTACTGGTATACAAACGTAATGTGCATTATTCGATATTAAATGCATATTTATTAAATCTGAAATTTTTGTAAATAAATAGCGTGCTGTCTACACAGATTCAGGCTCACTCTGTCTCCTTTGATGTTGAGGATACAAACATCATCGGCTGCCCGTCTTGCTTAGAAGTACAACTTGGTATAATAGAGGATCACACAGAAATTCCTTTGGCAACCATCGGATTATAACTCAGTTAAGATGGGATTGTCGTGCTTTGTGCTAGCAGTTGAAAATACTCAAGTCTTCATTCCAGGTTGTTGACCTTGGTCTTATCTCCGCCAGATCATCTGGTATCAGTCTTGGACTTTTGGAACTACCTCAAGTCTATGAACAAACGCACAATCAACATTGAGCCACCCGGCTATATTTGTTTGATACCTCAAGCCAGAGTGCTGTGCAGCCCTAATATTGCCGACCGGGCTAGCCGGGTGGGTAAAGTTCCCGCCTGGCAACCCAAACGTCGCGGGTTCGAATCCCGCCTCGGTCCTGGATCAAAGTACTGCAAAAACCTTGGGAGGTGCATTATGGCCACAGAAGCCGATGTGCCAACAACTACCAAAAAAAAAAAAAAAAAAAAAAAAAAAAGCCGTACTATTAGACCCGCACCTTCAGTAACTGGAAGCATATCCGCAAAAACAGAATAAATAAAGGTGGAGGTGCTGGTTGGTCTGCTTAAAAAGATGTATGAGACTGAAGAAATTCCCAGAGAACGGTTGAGATCGTCCTTCATACCTACACAGAAATGTGCAAATGCAAATAGTTGTTCTCAATTTAAAACAATTAGTTTGATGAGACATGCATTGAAGATACAGTACTTCTAAGGATAATACACAACTGAATTTATAAAAGATGTGAGGAAACACCTAGTGATTCTCAATTTGGCTTTCGACAAGGACTGGATACCAGAGAAGCCCTGTTTGCAGTTCGGACTCTAATAGAACTCGAGATGTGAACCAAGAGGTATTCATTTACTTCTTGGATTATGGAAAAACCTTTGATCGGGTAAGACATGACAAACTGTTCCAAATATTAGAGAAGATTAGAATTGATAATAAAGACATCAGAATAATGGCGAATTTGTATTGGGGACAATCAACAAAGATATGCATAAGAGAAAAATCGGAAGAGATAGAAATTAAAAGAAGAGTTCGTTACGGTTGTATGCTTTTACGTATATTGTTCAACGCGTATGCTGAAGAAAATTTTAAAGAAGCTTTAGAGAGATGTACAGAAGGGATAAAGATTAATGGCAATACAATAAATGTGATCAGATATGCGGATGACACTATATTGCTGGCCAGCTCTGAGAAGGGTTTACAAGCATTAATGGATAGAGTTAATAGTATAAGTGAAAATTTTGGTCTGAAGTTAAACATCAAGAAAACAAAATTTATGGTGATTATTAAGAAAGAAGTGCAAACAAAAATTATAATCAATAATGAAGAAATTGAAAGAGTTAAAAGTTATCACAATCTTGGATGTATGCTGAGCGAGGACCGAGACCATTCTATTGAAGTACGCTCAAGAATTGAACAAGCATGTGCAACCCTCCTTAAAATGAAGAATTTTCTATGCCACAGTGATCTTACGCTTCCTATAAGAACAAGAATATTGAGATGTTTTGTCTTGTCTGTCTTCCTTTATGGAGCTGAGACCTGGACACTGACAAAGAAGATCCAGAATAAGATAAATGCTTTTGGGATGTGGTGTTACAGATGAATGTTAAGTGTGTCAAGGACTGATAAGATAAAGAATGATGAGATCATGAGACGAATATTAAAAAAAAAAAAAGTTAGAAATAACTAACACCATAAGGAGAGGAAACTAAAATATTTAGGACATTTGACGAGGAATGAAAAATATAAGATGTTGCAATTGATAATCCAGGGCAAGATCAATAGAAAAGGAAGTCGTGGGAAAAGAAGGAAATCTTGGTTAGCAAATCTCAGAGAGTGGTATGATCAGAGTAACGAGGGTTTGTTTAGGGCTTCTGTCTCACGTTCATCCATTGCGAAGATGACAGCCAACCTCTGCAAAGAGAGGAACACTGAAGAAGAAGAGAAATAAATAAGGTGAAGTGAAATGAAATAACGTATTAAGGAAATTTTTATGAAATTTTCTACAAATAGGTGCAATGCAATAATTAGCTTAAAATTAATGCAATAATGCAATAATTAGCTTAAAATTAAAATAAATCAATCATAAAAGTAATACTAAAATGCATTTGAATTGGAAATAAAAAGGAAGAAACATATTCATAATATTCATTTCAGTTTTTGAAATAATTTTGAGTTTTTATTTTATTTTAATATACTAAACTGTAATTAATATATAGTTTGAATTCATATAGTGGCGTTGGTTACGTTATTTTTGTGTGTAGATAAGCATTTGGAAAGCTGCAGCCTTATCTTAAACAGATAGCCTTTGCTATCGATATTTTGGCGAAAATTTCGTAACTTTCGGTAGGTAGCTTTTTTTTTTTTTTTTTTTTTTTTTGCTTTGCTGTTTATACTCCGGAATGACCACACTGTCAGAGGAGTTCACAAGATAGAGATAATAAGAAAGAGAACCGTATTTAACAGTCACGGGCTTGAACCCCGGTCATTCAAAGTACATGTACATATGCACTCTCGTGCCTGATCACTCCGCTAACGGCAGTGATTAAAAGTTTTGTCAGCAGTATAATTTCTGTAATACTCTGTTAATTTAAATTCTGTAGTATATTGTAAGTTTAAATTTGTGAAGTATTCGGAAAGTTGCAGCTTAATATTCAGATAGCCTTTGTTATCGATATTTTGGCGGGAATTTCGTAACGTTCTTCAGTAGCTTAAATTTAACTTCTTTAGTGATTTAAATTTTGTCAACAGTGTAATTTCTGCAATATTTTGTTAACATAAATTCTCTAATATATTGTAAATTTAAATTTCGTGATCTTTGTAAAGTTCAGATTTTACTTAGATTATGGTTGCTACAAGGTCCACTTACAATACAAAGTCCAGGAAATCAGCACTCAAACGGAAATGCCCGCGGGCATTTCCGGTATGAGTCGCGACCTCATCGTTTCTATAGACCAGCGTTTCTCAATTTTTTTTTTAGTCACGGAACACTTTTCATCTCACAATATATTTACAGAAAACTTTTCATCTCATATTCTCACAATATATTTACAGAACACTTTTCATCTCATATTCTCACAATATATTTACGGAACACGTGTATATTTACTGAACACATATTTAATGAACGCTTACGAAACACAAGTTTAGCGAGAGCCAAAGAACTGTTTACTACAACTCACTGTGCATCAGGAGCATCTTTATTTCCAACACATGTTAAGCCGAAATTCAAATAACTGTCATCATACTTTCGTTTTGGTCTTTTATTAGTTGGTTCCTGTTTTTTCACTTCGAATTTTTGGGGAACAAAAGGCTGCGATTGTTTTTCCTCGCTTTGAAGTGTGACAATATTGTATTCGTTTTCATCGACCACAGATGCAATACTAGAAGTAATTGCTTCTCGTTTTAAAGTTCCTTTTTTCAACCAGAAATCCATGGTCATTTATTTTAATAATAACTAGGGGGCTTCGCCCCCTGAGCTCGCTTCTTTTGATAAAAAAAATACAGAAGCTTTCGACTCTGTGTGTGTCCCTTCCTCAGCTATGAATGCATAAATACGTTACTATAGCTATATATACAGGCTGCCGTAGCCTAGTGGTCAGGCGCGCGTGTGCCTTGAATGACCGTGACTACTAAATACGGTGCTGTTTCTTGTATTCTGTCTATCTTGTGAACTCTGACCGTCTGGTCGTCCCGGAGTTTAAACAGAAAATTTATTTATTTTTTTATAATATCGGTGTAGATACACCATACACAACTTGGCAATCCGCCGGAATCTGTGAATTCGGCGGATTGCCAAGGGATGGTCAATACATTTGAATTATGGAATACTTTTAAAGCAAATTTCACGGATACCAGGAACGCATACATACCTTTAAGAAAATATTGCTGGAGGAGGATGCCGAAATGGATGACTGCGGAGCTGGCTGGTCAGATAGAGCAGAAAAAGATAGCGTGGGACAGTTACAGAGCGATGAAAAGTTCTGAAGCCTACAAGAGGTACAAGTTGATCTGTAATATCACCACAATAAGGTCAGGGAGGCCAAGGCTCCATATTAGAAAGCATTAGCAAAGAGAGCAAAGAATGGGCACAAGGAATTTTTCGTGTATGTGAATACAATGAAGAAGAAAGCTAATCTGATCTGACCCTTGTGTACTAGGTGTGGGAAAGTCTTAGATAACCCAGCCGATGTTGTGGATGAATTGAATAGGTACTTTGCATTGGTCTTTACTGACGAAAGATCCTTCGTACTGAGAAAAGATTGTACGATGAGGCTTGGCCATATGGAATTAGTGGTATCGTAACTACAGATGATTTTTCATCAAAAACTCTTGAGCATCAAGGCAAATAAGGCTCCCGGTGTTGATGTGATATACCCTGTAGTTTTGAGGGAGAGGGCGAGGGAGTGTATTGAACCGTTGAGGTTAATTTTGAGGGCATATTTAGACTCAGAAGAAATTCCTTTGGATTGGAGGAGTGCCAATGTATCACCAATACATAGCAATTCTAAGAGGGAAGTTGGTAACTACAGACTGGTTAATCTGACTTCAGTGGTAGGAATAATCTTAGAGGCAATGATTAAATTATGCCTAACTAACTTAGTAGGCTATTTTGACACAGTTACTCATCAGCTGGATTTAGGGAACAATTTCGACATAGTTTATTTCGATTTTAGCATAGCATTTGACTCGGTCCCTCATGAGCGGTTACTGTAAGCTTGAACAGGTTGGGATTACTGGTAAGATTCAGAGATGGATTGCTGGGTGGCTGCAAGGCAGAGGGTTGTGATTAATGGATATTCTTCAGATTGGTGTAACGTCAGCGGGGGGGGGGGGGTACTTCATATATCGGTTCTTGTACGACTTGTTTCTCATTTTCATAAATGACATCGACGAAGGGATAGATGGCGTGATGTTGAAATTTGCATATGACGTAAATATTGGCAGAGTCGTTAATGATCAGTGCCAAGCAGCGCTCCAGGATGACTTGAACAGGCTTCAAAGATAGTCAGAGAAGTGGCAGCTATGTTTTAATGGTGCTAAATGTCTTACACTTGGGAAATAGCAACCCACAAATAAATTATACACTTGGTGGAGTAGAATTAAAAACAGTGGAATTCAAAGGAAAAAGGATCTGGGTGTTACATTACGAGCAGATTTGAAGTTAAAAACAGTCCAATGCAAAGGAAAAAGGATCTGGGTGTTACAATACGAGCAGATTTCAGGTTTTTCTGAACAGCGTAAACAGGCAGCCCGGAAAGCCCATGGTGTTCAATCGATGATTTATCGACGTTATCCTGTAGAGAAATGGAGGTCATAATCCCAAGGTATAAGGCAATTGTAAGACCACATTTGGAACACTGTGTTCAAGTATGGAGAACTCATCTGAAAAAACACATCGAGCTTCTTGAAAGGGTCCGAAGACAGAGAACTCGAATGGTGAGACGGCCGAATGACGACCGTATGAGGAAAGACTCCGATTATGTTGGCTACAGAACTTGGAATCCAGGCCTCAGCGGTGACCTGATTGAGGCTTATACGGCACTGAGAGGTTAGTAAAATGAATGAAGGTGGAATTCTCACTGTTATAAAGGTTGGTTGGTTATTAGGAGTTTTATGGCGCATCCAGCATCTAAAGCTATTCTGCGCCAAGTCTAAGGTAATAAAATATAAATATAAAGTAACATATCTAGTTAATATATTATAAACAGATATATGGCATAAAACATTTTATAATATATTAAACATTAAAGCGATCTAAATAAAACTATATAGATTAATCAGTTGTAAAAACCTGAATACATCTGACACATTGTCATCGTCCGATAAAAATCTGCCTGAGTGTACAGTATAAGGCTCAGACAGATGGGTAAAACATAAACGGTATTCATTACTAAAAAATGTACATTCTACTAAAATATGACGAATAGTTAAATTTTCTTTACAATGGCTACACACACGACAATCATCAGCCCTCAGCAAAAACGAATGCCTCAAGTGAGAATGTCTTATGCGTAGCCGAGCAAGAATTACTTCCTCTCGGCGAACCCTACGCTGACTAGAAAGCCAATGCATTATTACAGGCTTAATTTCATTTATCTTGATGGTAGGGCACCGAGTCCAAGATCCTTGCCAACGTGCGCATAATATTTTGTAGATTATTGCAGTCTGTATATGGGACTGACAAGCGGATGCGACTTTGTGGCGTTGCTGATTTTGCTGCTACATCAGCCAAGTCACTGCCTCTGATACCAACATGGCTAGGGATCCAGCAAAAGCGAATATCAAAGTTTAACTCTGAAAGGGAGTATAATATTTGCTGCACCCAACATAATACTGGGTGAGTGCTTCTCACGTTGTATAAGGCCTGTAATACACTTAGGGAGTCGGTATATAACATGCATCTTTGATACTGGCGGGTTTTTATATGATCCAAGGATAGTTCTATTGCGTGTAGCTCTGCAGTGCATATGCTACATTCATACGGAATACGATTGCAGATTGTTTTGCTTGGAAAAACACAAGTAGATACCGCGTACTCTTCAGACTTCTAGCCATCTGTATAAACCGGCATGAAGTCGGGATATTCGGCACGGTGTGCTGCAAAGAGTTGCCGATATATACATGTTGATGTGTTAGCTTTCAGCCAACTCCTAAGAGTGAAGTCAAAAGATGGAAATCGTATATTCCAAGGAGGAAGAACTTGCATGTCTGACGTGGATATATTATCCAACATGAAGTTAATATCATGAACCAACTCTTGAATCCTGATACCAAAAGGCCGACTGGCAGTTTTACGCGTATTATATAGATTTTCCCACCATGGCATATAAACAGATGTCCACGTAGGGTGGTCAGGCAAGGATTTTATTTTTATACGTTGAAGCCAATGAACCACCATTAATGCTTCGACGTCAGCAGTTGTCGTTCTTTGCCTTCAACGTATAGGCTTTGGACAGGCGAAGTACGAAATGCCCCCTTTGCAATCCGGATGGCTTTATGGTGGATTGGGTCAAGCCATCGGAGTTCAGAATTTCTAGCAGAAGAATAAGCTTGGGAACCATAGTGAAGTTTAGAGCGAACGAGTGCTCGGTATAGACACAATAAAGTGCTTCTATCTGCTTCCCAAAAGTTGGAGGAGATAGCAGTGAGCACGTTCAAACCCCTCATGCATTTTGCTCTAAGCTGACGGATATGGTGTAGGAATGCCAGCTTTTGATCAAAGTTGAATCCCAAAAATTGTGTTTCTGCTACCACAGGAATTGGATTCTGTCCAAGTCTGAGTTCCGGGTCAGGATGTAGATTCCGTTTCCGACAGAAATGCACTCAAACGGTATTTTGGGCAGAAAACCTAAACCCATTGGTTAAAGCCCGGGAACTAAGATGATTGACTGCTTGTTGCAATTGTCGTTCAATCACTCTCATGCTACAGCAGTGACAAAAAAATACTAAAATCATCTACATACAAGTCACTATTTACTGAAGGTCCAGCTGTTTTGTAATGGAGTTAACTTTGACTGCAAACAGCGTAACACTGAGGACAGAGCCTTGGAGAACTCATTGCTCTTGACAAAAAAAAAAAAAAAAAGCAGGACACACTGGATTTAAAACGAACCTGGAAGAGTCGTGTTAAAAAAAAAATTCTGAAAAAAGTAGGAAGGTGACCTCTAAGACCAAAAGAATGTCCATACTTAGAAACAATGTTGTTGATAAGTTCTTGCGGTAACATCGTCCATTCCTCTGTCAGCGCAATCTTCAGCTGGTGAACATTTTCTGGCGGGTGTGGACGTGCCGCTAGGCGTCTCCCCAGAGCGTCCTATATGTGTTCGATGAGATTTAGATCGGTGGTGGAACAGGCAGGCCAACCCATACGAACAATATCCTCACTTTCCAAAAGCATATCAACCTCTGCAGTGCGATGGGGTGTGGCGTTATCATCTATAAACACGAACTCGGGGCCAATGGCACCTCGAAACAAACACACATAGGGAATATTACCTCAGTACAGTAGCGTGCACCAGTTACAGTACCGCCTTCCAGTATCTGGAGTTGTGTACATCCATTCAGGAATACGCCTCCCCAGACGAGAACACCTCGATCGCCATATTGATCCCTTTCAGTGATGTTTGCGGGGTGATACCCTGTGCCAACCTCTCGCCAGATTAGCTGACGTCTAAAATCGCTGCTGAGACTGAATCTACTCTCATCAGTAAAGAGTACCTTAAGTAAAGATTTTGTGGTTGTAACCTTTAGAAATAGTGTTGGTCCTTAAGTTTTGCAAACCAGTATATAACTAATATAATTAATTTTACAAATTTATGTTGTTCGTGACAGTATAGTGGTTTCTCTGCTCCGAGAGACTGGGTTCGATTTCCGTCTGTGACTGAAAGAATTGGTAAAGTCTTCTTTAGGGAGACTGTGATTAGCCTATCTAAGGCGAAGGAAGTGAAGCTTTCTCAGTGAGTTATTTCAGGTTTTTCATCGTGCACAACGTGTAAATCGACCCGTGAACACACATGCCACCATAATACGCATTGGAGCAATGTGGTATAAAGTTGCTGATACGCTTAAAAGCCAACAACAACGCAATTTTTTTTGTTAAGTGGCTGTGTGGAAACATGTAGGAGTGTATATTATTCTTATGTAGGGCAGCTTCAGTAGATTAGCTCAACTCTCTGTCATGGTTCTCTATGGTGATATAAAACTCTGTAAAACGGCTAGAAATGTGTGTAATGTTGGGTTTGTGCAGTTTGTATTGTTATGTTGTTTAATCGTCTGGCACCACTTGCCACCAGGAAGGCGATCACTTGGAAAGACTGCCCAGTGCCCATCTACATGAGGAGGTGGTCCACAACTATGATTGAACCATGGTGGAGATCGATTACCTTGTACAGAATGCCCCAAAGGAGTTTAGGATCATTCTGTTTTTTTTTTTGTTTTTTTATAAATACAAAGAACATAAACACAGTGAAAAGCCGACCATCGCCGGACCATCGTAACGAAGAAACTGATAGCTCCTGCAATCTTTTTGGAAAAATAAAGTAGCATGAGAGTGGCCAACTACAAAAAAAGAACTAATAAGGAAAATACCGAACCAGAATTAGAGGAGGAGGAAGAAGTACAATACGGAACAGCCGAAATAGGAACAGACGAGGTTGCAATATTCAGAATAAAAGACGGATAGAAGAATGCCTCCGCAGAATTCGAGGAAATGGACCCACAAAAATCCACATCATACCGAAACAGAGACCCATCAGAATCCTTTGACAGGTCACACACCACCTCAGTCAACGAATAGTACCATTAGCTCAACAACAAGGAGGGCGCTGACTGTTCTTTCAAGTTCCAGATGTAAATTACAAGCTCCAAAAAAGCATAAGTGTTTTGCCATTTTATTTACTTAATTGTCATATTTTATTGTACTTTATAAGTAGCTTTATTGTTCTAGTTCCGGTCGTTATTTTTAATTTAGATAGAGTTTTTGTAGGCTTGTTAACAGGAGAGACTGCTACTACTGGAATGCGACACATTTAAATAGAGTGGTACAAGAGTGTTTGCTGATGCTATCGAGACAGTGTTAGGTGGGTCGGAAAACTGCTAGCTCGTGGGAGGATTCACAGACTAATAAAACTTTAAAAGAAGCCGCAGGCAGAGGTGAAAGTGATTCTTGCACTGCTTCTATTAGAATGAGCAGCGGCCTGGAGGGCGGGGTGCTGATTGTTTCACAGACTCAATGGGAGTCACATGAAACAAAAAAATACATGGGCTGTGTTAGAGTAACTAAGTATAAAAATAGGTGCATGTATGTTTGCATGTACACCAATGCTAGAAGTATAGTAAATAAATTTGATGAATTTTAAGTGCTGGTGAAGACATCAAAGGCGGATATTGTTGGGATATCAGAGACGTCGTGTCACAGAGATATAAGGAATGCAGAATTAGAATTTGGGGAGTACAATGTGTACTGAAAGGATAGGGAGGGAGCAGGGGATATGCTCTTAATTAAGAAAAACATAAAATCTAATGAAGAAGAGCATCTAGTTGACATAGATGGACAGTGCAATGTTTGCTTTCCCAGTGCACTGGGAAAGCAAAAATGAGAGTACGAGTGTGCTATAGGCCCGATGGCTCTAATGAGTACAACGAACAATTGTACAGAGGTAGGCCAGTAAATCGGATTCTATTATAATGGGGGCTTTTAACATCCGAGATATTGACGGGAACTCGTGGAATGGTCACTCGCACCCTAGCAAGACTTTTGCGGATTTATTGGATGATTGTTTTCTGCAGCAGCATGTTTGAGCGGCAGCCAGAGAAGATAATATTGTTGATCTGGTTATCAGCAATGATTATTCGCGCAGTAAGAATTTGAAGATAAAGGAACCACTAGGTGGCAGTGATCACACTGAATTGATCTGGTATGTACTTAAAGATATAATTACCATGAGGGGTAAAGGGAAGGGTTTTTGCTTTCGTAAAGGTGACTGCAGTGGTCTCAGACAGTTTTTAAATTCTGTACAGTGGGACCAGCTCCAGCTGATGATGTTACTAACTGCAAATTCTAAATGGGAAGCATCCAAGGAATTAATCTTAGAAGCTGCTAGGCTTTTCATACCGATTAAGAAATATTTTTCAAGGTTTAGGCCTAAATGGATGTCAGATGAACTATTGAGACTCTTGGCAGAGAGTCAAAATGCATGGGATGCATATAAATTATCAGGCGACACAGAAGCCTATTGCAGATATAAGCTAACGATACAGAGGAAAACAAACAACCGGATCTTCAATGAAAACCAAAGAATTTTCTACAGGATCATCGAACAAGAGCAGAAGGAGGATAACGGCTCACCTGACCAGAAGGCGATCGAGAAGTATTGGACATTACGTCTAACTTCACTGCTCCATTGGAGCAGTAGTTAAACATAATTCCCAGGAACTAGACCTAGAACGGAAGAAAACCAAGGAAGCAAGAGCAGGATGGGAGATTAATGAGGAAGAAGAACAACAGCAGGTACTCAGGAAGTCCCACAGCTCGCGAATAGCAAGTATAGACAACATCCACAACTGCTGGTACAAGAAGTTTAGCAGTACTCACACGCATCTAGTGGAGCAGTGTACCGTGATGATAACGCACACCAAGACAATCTCAGAGCATCTGACTCAGAAAATCACCTAGTTGAAGGCTAAAGACAAGATATCAAAAATCTTGAGAAGTACAGGGACCGATCACCTGACTCCCAACAACGTACAAGATCTTGGCCATATGCATTGCCAAGTAGATATCTGATCACTTAGAGAGCCGGAACAACAGAAAATTTGCAACCAGATAAGCAGAGGACTCATGGAACAATTGCATAACGATACGGCAATTATTAATTAAGCTTACAAGAAGCACCGCAATCTGTAGACATCGACTACTGCAAGGCCTTCGACTTCGTGTCCCATAGATAGCTGAAAGAGACACTGAATATCTACAGAATCATCCCGACAGTGACAAACTTCATAGAAGCAAAGAAGCAACCATGACGAAATGGAAGATTGCCATCAAGGTCGGGAACATCACGACAAAACCGATCCCCATCAGGGGATGAACACTCTGAGCTCACTATGGTTCTCTTTAGCACTCAACCTACTATCCACCGTGCTTAATACTAGCAAGTATGGATATATCCTTAAAGAATGGAGGAAGTTCCTCTACCACCTGATGTATATGGATGATCAATCTCTACCGGCATCCGAGGAACAACTCAAACAGTTATGCCGAATCACCGAAGAGTTCAGCACGAACATCGGAATAATCTACGAGTTGGCTGGTAAACAGATCGAAGCCACGATGATAGTGGGGGAAATCTATAAGTGGGTAGGAATGATGCAAACTGAACATCTAAAACACAATCAGACTAATTCCCGCCTGACCGATAAATGTCATCAGAGACTCAGAAGCCTGCTAAATGCAAAACTAAACTGATTGTTTGTTTGTTATTTGGATTTTAGGAGCATTAGCAACTAAGGCCATATTGCTCCGTGATATGCGGTGGTCATTCCCTGACCTTTCCGCATCCTCCGTATTTGGTGGTGACGGGCTCGAACCCCGGTCTAATCAAGAAGCATGTGCTACGCACTGCTGCTCCTTCCTACCTGGCTACGGAGGCAAAACTAAACTGAAGGAACACAGTCAAAGCCATAAAGACCTACGCAGTCCCTGTACTAACTTATCGGGATCATAGGGCATCTAGCCGGAAGAGATCATGAGGACTAGGACAGTGATGACGAAGGGCCTCCAACGGCAGCCATTGAGACACTGACCATACCCAGAAAGAAGTAGGAGATTTGCAGACCTCATCGAACAACAGAATAATGCGATTAAAAACCTGAAGGATTACTTCCAGAAAAACACACAGCGCCAATCTACTAGGGCATAAGGAAGATAGGCAAATGGCACAACCGTTCAATCTCAGTCGATAAGACCCCACCTACCTAGACAGAAGAAACGAAGAAGAAAAATGGGCGAAGAAGGCACTGTATGGCAGGCACTACAATGTCTTCCATCAAGACTATATGTATGTTATGAGACTTTCAACGCATGGCTCATGAGCGGGAGAATCTTCCCGAGACCGAAAAATTGATGCTTTCCATCCAAGACCAAGTAATCAACGCCAGGAACTACAGAAGATACACTGCCAATTATCCCGAAGTGACAGACGACAACACATGTCGATGATGCTACCTTCCTCAGAAACAATCGAGCACATCACGGGATGCAAGTGATCACTCACGCAGTACACTCATAGGCACGACCAGGTCGCCAGGATAATTCATCAGAAGCTAGCGAAGAAATACCAGTCCATCAAAGAAAGTACTGTATACTGTATTATAAGTAGGAACCTCAGGCTGTACCAGAAACCCCTTCGCACAAGTTGTAGGGCTGCTCCGTAAGATGAGAGAAGACGATCCCGCACAGTAGACTGGATGTAACACCTTCTTGTCTTCACTGACAAGAAGGAAAAGGCGCCCTACCTGATCGACCTAGGTACCCAACACCAAAAACCCCCAGAAAGCATACTAAGAAAAGATTAGGAAGTACACAGACCTTAGATAGGAAATCAAAGAAATGTGGCATATGAAACAAGTAACGGCCATTCCGTTCATCGTATCAATCACAGGCTTGGTGCCAAAGAGCTTCCATAAAAACCTAGCAGCAATAGGCCTCCCAGAGAGCACTTACAAGGAACTCAAGAAAGCCGCGATCCTGAACACCGGGTACAGTGTTTAGTGTGTTTAGGGTTTAACGGCACCAGGGGTTTCCCCCATCTCCGCGTAGTATACATTGTGATGTGATAAAGAACATTGTAGAGGCCAGAGGTTTAAAAGTGTATGGATATTGGAAGAAGAAGAAGAAGAAGAAGAAAATCTTTATTGTACAGTAAAGATACAGATACAATAATGTGCCCGCCACAGCCAGGAGGCCAGGGGCTTGACAATGATATAGGGTAATATAAAAATATGTACAGTATAAGAATTTGCAGTATAAAAGATTACATAACAATTAAAAACGTAGCATTAGCCATTCAATAGATACGAGTATGTATAGTTGTGAGGCAGACAGTACACCAAGGTATGTGCATAATATTTAAGCACATATTTAAGCATATTCACACGAGTCAGAATTTTTCACAGTGCCAAATTGATGTTCGGTATCGTCTTTTCTTGTGAGACAGTTCGTCGATTTGCCTGCGACGTGCCGTTATGCGCCTCATAGGAGATAGTAGATGGAGTTTTCAGTATGAGTCGACATCAGGGGCCAAACAAAAGGGGAACAAGTTCGGCCAACGAGCGCCTGTAATTGCGATCAGAAGCGAATTTCTGCAGGTCAACTCCGATCATTAGCAGGGCTTGTACTGTAGGAAGTACTTGTCCAGGTAGGAATCTGTCACTGATCTTCAGCCTGTTCCGTTGTAGCTGAAGAAGAGGGGTGGCTCGTAAGGAAGGAAGTGGAACATGCCACTGGCATATATCCCAGAAGTCAGGGGAGTTGATTTTTCCAACCAGCATTTTGACTGTGGTCGCAGTTCTCCTCATGCTGATTATTTGAGGCAGCCGCGGGATTTGGAGTTGGTCGGCCATGCTGGTGGTCCTCTGCTGAGGGGGGAGTCGATGTTTGTGGGTTGCCCACTTCAACATCCAGTATTCACTGGCGAAGATGGGCTTCATGAGAGAAGGTACTGCGGATGCCCATATTTCAGAGGCATACAGAAAGGTAGGATACACAATGGTTTCCAGATATCTGATTGTGGTTCTTGCGTCTGTGTTATGAAGAAGATGTTGACGGGCAATCCAGCGCATTCGGTTGATCTTGCGTAGAACACATTCGATGTGACAGTTGAACCTAAGGTTTGGGTCGAAGGTTACACCGAGATCTTTGTGTTTAGTAACACTTGGAATAACTGCACCCTGCAGTGAGGGTTGTATGGATGTGGGACACTTCTTCAGAGAAAAAACCATAATAACGGATTTTTGGGGGTTCAGTTTGAGACCGAAATGGATGAGGTGGTTAGAGAAAGCTGTGATCTTATTACAGATTTCCGATGTGATCACTCCCCTGTCGGCTGATGGTGGTATTTCCGTTAGGAACTTTATATCGTCGGCGTAGGTAATGACATCATCTCTGTTACACACAAATGGAATAAGGAGGGCGGTAAAAAGTAACCCCGATAAAACGCCACCTTGCGGCACACCAGCATTGATGGATCGGGTATAGCAGAGCTTATGATGAGTGAGGTACACTGTTCTATTCCGGAGGAGCGAGTGCAGAAAAGCGAAAACGTCACCTTTGATCCGAAAGAAATTGGTTAGGAGATTCAGAAGGGCTGAGATGTTGAGGCTATCAAAAGCAGCTTCAATATCGGCATAAACAACCGCCATTTCTGATTTGGCCTCAAATGCATTTAAAATTTCCGTTTGGACTGCCAGAAGGTTGGAGACAGTTGATCTATTAGGGAGAACATAATGGAGTTGTTTTGATGATTGTGGAAGAAGATGGCGTGTTATATGCGGAAGAAGGACTTTTTCCAGTAGCTTTAGGAGCGTGGATGAAGTGGAAATCGGTCTATAGTGCTTCGGCTGGCTTGGTAGTTGAACTTTAGGTAGTGGGGCAAGACTGTATTTGCTCCAGGATGCAGGAAACACTCTATGAGAGAGGATGGAGTTGAACAAGTAGAGCAGAGGATCAAGGATATATGGACTGAGGCACTTTACGATGAAATGCGGGACTTTATCGATGCCAGCGGTGCATGACGGACGCAGCGAGTTGATGGCTTGACGAAGCTGCTGTCGATCGATTTGAATGGAAAACAGCTCATCATGTGGACTAGAAATGGGGTCTGGTTTGTAATCATATGGTTGGATATGTGTAGTGTTATGTTCTGTTGTTCATCTGGCTTTTAGCCGTTGGAGCCCATGAGACCCACCATTGCCCACACTAAGCGCCGTGGAGGCAAACCAGGTACACCAGTATTTTAGATATTTACTCTGCCAGGTCCTGCCACCTAATTTCCTGGGATTTCAGTGGCTAAGACCTTAAAAAAAAAAAAAAAAAAAAATGGAGGATAGGGGAAAGAAACGCTAGAAATTAGGTCAGGCCTAAAGAGATATAGTTATATGCTGGGTAGAGTTAGAAATTTTGAATGTGGGGGCTTGTGTAGTTTTGACAAGGGTCAAACTCTAGTAGTGCGATAGCTAGAGAGGGAAGGGAGACTGAAGACTAGGGGGATGAGAGACAGAAGTATGGGGACAATAGGGAAGACGGCCCCAGAGTATCAATTCAAATTATTATCAAATTATTATTTAAGGGTTGCCCGTAATTAAATACATTAACCCGTACTTGTGTCTGTAAATTACGTATGTTCTATGGTTGATTTGCCTGTTTTGCTGGACGGAAAAACCCCAGTTACTGGGGAGAAAAACCTTGCTATCTACGCCTGAGACCAACTAACTCAGCAACGGAGTGAAAAAAGCCCATTAAAGTTCCTTGCGTCATCGACGGGATTCGAACCCAGGCCTTTTCCACCCGGCGTGGGGAGGACGGTGACGATACCACTGTGCTACCCGCGCAGACTGGCCCCAGAGTATCAGTGAGGCAGGCCCATGCCTCACCAGGTGAAGAGTGAGGTGGAGGGGAGGAAAGGAGAGGGGGACAGCACGGTCTCCCTCTTGCTAATGACGCCAGATTGGAGTTTTCTCAGTCAGTGTTAGTCCATATCAGTTGTCGGAGGTCCACTGTGACTCATTCGTGGGGAAAGCCCCGTCCGATGAGGTTTTTTTTTTTTTTTCTTTTCTTGATGTTGGTAGTTTTTGGTCCACTCTAGGTTCAATTTGCGTGACTGGCTGGGTTATTTGTTGTCCAACCAGGCAATGGAATATCCCAAATTTCGAATTTCCTGTGTGTGTTGTCACTTCATCTAGTTCGAGTTGTTTTTTGTACCTTGAATAGCAATCAACGTTCTTCTCCTGGAGAATAAGTCCTGGGCGAAGCGTGAGAGCGCTCTGTAGTCGTCCTCCGTTCGAGTAAGTGCGACTCTTGATTCAGCGGCGTGTAAAAATTAAAATTTAATTTAATTTAATTTAAATTTTCTGTTTATACTCCGACACGATAACCAAGTCAGTAGAGTTAATAAATCGTCAATACAAATATTTATCGTATTTAGTAGTCATGGGCTTGAACCCCGGTCCCTCAAGGAACGCGTGCTATGCACTCTCGTTCCTGACTGGGCTACGTCAGGCTTAAATCTTGTCCTTGTTATTAGGAGGCATTGCAGGTCCTCATAGTTTATATATGTGGCATTAGATGGTCCCATCTAAACACTGGGTAGTGTGTTCAGGATCGCTGGTGGTCAGAGAGCTCAATCAGTAATGGTTGTAACTGAACCACACGCGCCTGGTTCTAGTACCCGACTCCGGTACCAGGGGGGAAACCATATAGTGAAGAAAGAGATAATAATAACGTCATAATCATAGATAGATCTGAAATCGACAAAGGGCGTCTATTTTTTTTTTTTTTTCTTTCTTTTCGCACCTGTTAACGTGATATTGAGAGATAGTAGAGAGAGAGAGAGAGAGAGAGAGAGAGAGAGAGAGGTTAAAAAATAATACAGTAGTTTGAAATCTAGAAAACCAATCGTACCTTTTAGGGGAATGTATGCAATTTGCAAAAATATCAGTAGTGTAATTGTGTTGCCTGTATTTCAATAAATATATGGTACATTCATGATAATTTAGTAAATAATGTTAATTAGCAAAAAAACTAATAAAACAATTGCTTTATGAGTTAATATATTACTTTTTGGTATTATTGGATTAAATTATTTACATGCAAAAACTGGAACTGCACCCGACCCATGGGCGTCCACAGAAAATTTTCCGGGGGGGGGGGGGAAGCTTGGAGACAAATAATTACATCAGTAAATTTTTATTTAATTATTTAATTAAACAAGTAGATTATAGAATACAGTATTGCATCAATACAAAAACACATACGTAATGTATATAAATTTACAATATAAAGGAAACAAGAATTAATATATATATATAACAAATTTTTTAGTTAATTATAATACCAACTAGATAAATTGGAGAATTTAGCATAAAATTATTAGGGGCGCAAACTATACTCATTTCTGTTTGCCATTTTCCAGATGGCAAATAGCAAACAGAAACAGATAGCTTCAGCTAATTGTTGATGGGATATATTGAGTTGAGTTAGTCTTAGTTAACGTTCCATTCAATGTATCCATATGTCTATAATTAGCTATATAATAATAATAATAATAATAAGATTCTTTATTAACATAAATTTTATACAATAATGATTCCGTACACAGAAATCCAGAGGAATCTTACAATTTGTTGTTTATACAAGTGATTTTGTTTTATATTAAAAAAAAAAAAATATATATATATATATATATATATATATATATGTATATATAATAAGAATAATAATAACTATATAATAATTAATAGATCAAAGCAAAGATGATAATCAGAATGTAAAATGAATGAAGTAGTAATTACAGCGAAAACGGACTATAAGTTGAGCAGAACATGAAATGACATCGGCTAGCTAAGATCGGCACTTACACAAATGTCCTTTACAAACAGCAAGATGGGCCAAGATGCCATCGCGATATGCCTTGTCTATAGTCCACAGGTCGATGTCGATGTTGAGCGAGTTGAGAGTGTCCAGAGTCACATTAGGGAAGTGTCTCCTGAAATTCTGTAACCGCTGGAGCCTTGAGCACAGGGAGGGAGTACTACGGAGATGTCTGCCTGGCAAACGCCAACCAACCGTGTTCCAGATGTTGATGTGATCCTGCTTAGCTGAGCACAGATTAAGGAATGACTTTATTTTTAGCACATGGGCTCTGTGGACTATGGGCGTATATTGCAGGTTGCAACAGAGAGTAGATTTAGATGTTGTGTAGTTCTGGTGCGACCACAAGTTGGCCCACTTCAGCACCCAGAATTCGAGGCCCCATTTTAATTTTACTATTTTATGTTTATTTATAGGGTACAACAAAGAAGTCCAACTTAGGTTACCTAAACTTGGCCCTTTGAACTAATGAGTATAGTTTGCACCCCTAATACTTTAATGCTAAATTCTCCAATTTATATAGTTGTTATTAGATAGTATGAATCAGAGCTGTAATACTCAATATGTTCTACGTTGATAATAATATTAGTAAATTAATAAGAGGAGTTTACCTCAATATAGTACGTGGAACACTTCCGTATGATACCCTCCAGAAATTAAAACGGAAAAAACGAAAAAATCGACAACTTACCAGTACATTAAAGTAAAATATAAATAATTAAATAATCAATTTAACACAATTCAAAATCAATTCAAAACAATTAAAATTCAAATTAACGCAATTAAAAGAATCTAACGAAAATATTCAAAACGATTTACCTTCCTTTTTTTTTTATCAGGCTAAACCTGCAACTTAAATAGTGATTATGTGTCTTCGCGCATGCGCGTAAAGGTCCACGCATCGGAGATCAAATATGGCCGCCGAACATTAACAGAATTCTCGTGTAATTTAATTTCAACGGTTTCTGCAATTAATAGTCGCGTATAATTACGTTGAACGTTAAGTATTTTGGCCTCGTTAAATAAAAAAGTATGTTTTTCGTTAATGGCATGAAAGGCTAATTCTGACGGCTGCTGAACGAGAAGCACGAACTGAGGCTTCGTGTTGATTTACACGAATATTAAGAGAAAACCGCGTCGAACCCTGATAAGACGAGTCGCAATCACTGCAAGAAATGTTGTATACTAGATCATTAATTTGTGTTGCGAACGCGGAAAGAACCGAGCGATTGTTCAGTATAGTGTGTAACTTCCGTATAGGCCTAGCTATAATTTTAAATTCGGTATCTTTAAAGAATCTGTTAAGCTATTTGTGCCACTGTTCAACGTATGGGACAGAAATAAAGTATTTTTTGATATTACTATTGTTGATTGGTGCAGTATTTTGTATCCTATCCTTAGCTTGTACCCTAATTCGATTTATTGTGTTAATGGGATAACCCCTGTTCAAGAATCTGCTAGTTAATATTTGTATTTCTGAGTCCAAAACAGAATCCGTCGTTGAATATTTATAGGCATTAAGAAATTGATTAAAGATAATCGATCTTTTGTAGGTGAACGGGTGGTAGCTATTATAATGTAGAAGCATACCGGTGTTTGTGGGTTTTCGATAGATGCTAAATTGTATTTTGTTCGAGTCCCGGGTAAGCGTGAAATTTAGAAAGTTTAATGACTTAGTATCCGTATCTTCCCTTTCCAATGTAAATTTGAGTCTAGAATGAATATTATTAAACGAATGTAAAATGTCTTGGATAGTACTACTATCGGTAATAACTAGAACATCGTCTAAATACCTCCCATAGTATGTGATACGGGGACGAAAAGGTGTCAAATGTATCTGCTCAATCGTTGAGAGATAGATCTCTGACATTAAGCCACTCAGGCTCAAACCCATTGGTAATCCAAAAATTTGTTTGTACACCTTGTCTCGAAAGGTGATGTAGTTAGCCTCAACTAATAGTTTAATTAAGTGAAAAATTTCCTTAATAGGCAGCTTCGTATAATTAATCGGTGTCGAGTTTTTATTTAACATATCCCAAATAATATCTAATGTGTATTCAACGTTTACATTCGTATATAATGAGGTAACATCTAATGAGAATAAATTGTCATTGTCGCCGAGTCTACAGTCTTTAAGATTATTAAATAATGTATCGTAATTCTTAATCCCAAATTGTATAACCTGTCTAAAAGGTTTTATAATGTTATATACATGTGTGGCTAAGGCCGAAAATGCCGAGTTCCTGTAGGAAACAATAGGTCGAATCGGAAATCCAGGCTTGTGTAATTTTACCTGACCAAAAAGTGCAGGAATATTGTATGTTCTGGACTTCAATTCCTTCAGGAAAATCGTTTTGAATATTTTCGTTAGATTCTTTTAATTGAGTTAATTTGAATTTTAATTGTTTTGAATTGATTTTGAATTGTGTTAAATTGATTATTTAATTATTTATATTTTACTTTAATGTACCGGTAAGTTGTCGATTTTTTCGTTTTTTCCGTTTTAATTTCTGGAGGGTATCATACGGAAGTGTGCCACGTACTATATTGAGGTAAACTCCTCTTATTAATTTACTAATAGTTGGTATTATAATTAACTAAAAAATTGTTATATATAGACAGATGTCATGTACAATCATAAATTTGATGGAATTAATCTGTTCTGTCACTCTTTCTCCTTTTCTATTTCTTATATTCTTTTACATAACTTCATATATATACATAAATAATAATAATTTCAATAATCACGTATTGTATAAAAATTGAATTCTCCGTCTATCGCTTGCAAACCTATTGATGACATTTTCAATAAATTTCTTCTTTACCGCTTCCTCTTCTAGTTTCTTCCTGTGCACACTAATCATACATAAACCTGATAAGCGAGTTTCTGAGATAGTGGACACCTTAACCATGTTTTCACACGTCTCAAGGTGCTGAAACTTCTTTCAATGGTACAGGTCGTAACAGGTAATGTCATACCAATAGTTATTGCCGAATTAATAGAAGGGAAATAGTTGCAATGTTCCAAAACTTCTGGTAAAATTTAGGGAATATCAGTCGATGAACCAAAAACAGGAACACGTGTTTTATTGCTGCAATAGATGAAACACGTGTTCTATGGTTATCCTGCCGAGGGCCGAAACCGGTCAACCCGTAATAAAATTTTAAGGCAGACAAAGCGTCCCATGGTCGAGGGTGTAAGGTTACATATTTCAATCACTTTTACGATTATAATTTGTGGAATTTTTTACTCGATCCCAGGGAGGGGCAAGTGCTCCGTTTGCCCCCCCTCTGGGGACGCCCATGACCCGACCCGATGCAAAATCTATCTTATGCCTTTCAATGTCTCTTCAACACAAATATCCAGGTACGTTGTTCCTTTCAGCCGTTCCTAACACATTGGCGATTCCTAATGTAACTGGTCAGTTCACCAAATAAGCACACTTTTATGCCTGCTACTTTATGATATACTCTACATTATGTCAACGACTTCAGCACATCTTATGTTGCTATACGGGCAATGTCAGCGGTTACGAAAGCATTGAGTCAGGCTATGTTATTTGAAACGATGTATTTTAGATAAGCGCTCTTTGGGCAGTTAATGATCTGTTAATTTGTATATTTAGTGTAGGTGGAAAATATGTTACAAAGTAGGTGCGTTACATAAGTTTTGGAAATTATAGTTGAGAGAATTTTCACAAGCGGGTCAACATCATTTACTACCTATTCCGCGACGAATTCACTTTATATTTCCATCCCTCTTCATCAGCTAACCATTGGTCCCAGAAATGCATTGCTTACGTAAGCAGTCAGCACAAAGAATTATGTGGGTGAAATGTATACAGAATGAGCTAGCGAATGACTTGGACCCGCGTTTGGAAATTTTCTCGACTATAATGTAGTATCTGTTTCGGTTACGTTTGTTAAACCTCTAGTCACTGGCTATGACAAGTTTCATATAAGGCACTAAAAAATTCTTACATAAAAGTCAGTCACCAGTCACATTGGAGGGGTAGGAGAATGATTTTACCCATTGTGAAATAAGCTGTATTTCAATCTGCTGATGTCCTTCATTGATAAATATTCACAAGCCATTCCAGTAAAGCTAGGGAAAACATTATATATATATATATATATAGAAATTACTACTTTAGCTGTTGTGATAATAAAATTTTTTTTTAGACTTTTTAAAATTTGTGTTCAGGAGGGCGAATAGTTACGGTTTCAATAAAGTGAGATACCAGTGCGCCTGCCTTAATGTGAACAACCGTGGGTTAAAGTGGGCAAAGGCCTAGGAGGGCTTTCTACAAACTTTTTTACTAGGGGAAACAAAAGTACGGAATGGTTATGAAAATTTGGCGAATACGTAGAACATATGGGACCCACACTGTTACAAGCATAAGAAGCTATAGCGGAGAACGGGTAGTAAAATGAAATACACTTTTAGAGAATAGTAGGTTAAGTAAACAATTTTTAAATAATAATGGTTTTTTTTTTTTTTATCATTAGTAGATGCAAGAAAGCAAGCTTATGCATCACCAGCCAAAAAAAAAAAAAAAAAAAAAAAAAAACCCTAAAGGCAAATTTCCCAACATCTATTCTACAACTCTCTTTCCTTAATTTGAAACTGTGCCCCCTCAGGTTCTTAGTCTGAGCAAGAGGAAGAATCCCATCAGCATTCACCTCAACCCATTCAAGGCCATATACACCTCAATCAGATAACCTACTCTCCAGGCGCTGAAATTTGCAGAACTTTAGCCTTTATTGGTTAGAGCACCCCTTTGTTCCCCTCACCAATCTTGTTGCCCTCCTTTGTAGTCGTTCTAGCAACTCTACATCCTTCCTAAAATGAGGCCTCAAGATCTGTAACCAGTATTGGAGGTGTGGCCTGACCATTGCCTTGTATAACAGGATAATCACCTCCCTGTCCATGTTAGCAAAATTCGTATATATCATTGACAAAACTCCATGATCTGCCCTGGCAACCCGTCTGCACTGCTCAGCGAACTTCATATTTGACTGCACAACCACCCAAGGTCTTTTTCACTTTCCACTTCCCTGAGTGTAGTACCACCCAGTTGGTACATTTCTCTTCGGTTATTTCTACCCATATGCAGTACTTTGCATTTGTCAATGTTAAACTCCAGTTGCCACTTCTTAGCCAATTTTTCCAACTTATCTAGATCCAGTTGGAGTAGCATACTGTCGTTAACAACCCTGCTAACCTTTGTATCATCTGCAAACTTGGACATTAAACCTGATATACCTTCATCAATATCATTGATAAATATACAAAACAACAATGGGCCCAACACCGAACCCTGGGAAACTCCACTAATAGCATTTGTCCATGAAGAGCAGTGTCCATTGATTACCACTCTCTGTCGTCTCCCACTCAACCATCCCTTTATCCATTGTAGCAGCTTACCCTTAATGCCATACCTCTCCAATTTGTACAGCAGTCTTCCGTGTGCAACAGTATCAAAAGCTTTCTTGAAATCCAAGTATATGATATCAAAATTATTTTTGTCATTCAGTTCCTTTGTGACCACATCATAGTATCCAATCAAATTGGTCAGACAAGACCTCCCTTTAACAAAACCCATGCTGTCTTAACTATTTACTGCAGTCTTGTCTAGATGATCCTGCAATGCTTCTTTAACCAGTGATTCCATTATTTTTCCCGGAATACAAGTTAAGCTAACAGGTCTGTAGTTACTTGTGCCACTTTTTGAACACCCTTTGTGAATTTGTGATACATTTGCACCCCCCCTTTAAACCCCCTTTGTGAATTCGTGATACATGTATCCCCGTCACCTCCAATCCATGGGACTTCCCCTGAGTCCAAGGGAGTTCTCATAATTATGGCTAAGGGTGTGCGCAGTGAGTTAAATAAAAATTAATGTAATAAGATGAAGTTAAATGAATTTCAGTTAAAAGCATAGAAAAGATAGAAAGAATATATAAATAAAAAATAAATAAGTAAATAAATAATCGTAAACCAAGGTACATATTAGCTATCAAGAAGTCACAAAATGACTATGGCTTATGGAAGCACAAAGTAGTTCGATTAGCCAGATAGTTTAGTGCAAATTCAGTAAAAATTTTACTAAATTATTTTATTTAAAATTTTGTAGATGCCTTTATTGGTAGTGAACTGAATGGTAGTGGCTTCTGTCATTGACTGTCTGGCTAATCGAAATACTGTACATGTACTTTGTGCTTCCATAAACCATAGTCATGTTGTGGCCTCTTGATAAGATAATATGCATCTTAGTTTATGATTATTTATTTATTGGTTTGTTTGTTTATGATTATTTATTTATTTGTTTGTTTGTTTGTTTATGATTATTTATTTATTTATCTATTTTCTCTCTTTTTTCTATGCTGTTATTTGTAATTCATTTTACCTCATATTATTATATTAATTTTTACTTAACTCACTGCGCATTATAAAAAAATGCCATTATTATTCAAAAATTGTTTACCTAACCTACTATTCTCTAAAAGTGTTTTATTTTATTTTTATATTTATACTGTAAATGAAAGACCGCAATCTGGAAAATATTGTATTTATCTGCTTAAGTTTGGTTAACCGAGTTTAAAGTTACAGTAAAAAGTTACTTTAAACTGTACATGACGTCAGATGATGACATAATGTATATAATTTAATCTTCATTAGGATAGAACTCGTGAATGACTTTATTGAATACCATTTGTTGGATTGCTGGTCCAACTATTGTGTAATATTATTTGTGGTTGTGCAACGTGGAGACCTTTAATACTGATTAGTATTAGTATAAATCAGCCAAACGGTGCAAAGAAGCCAACTTATTCTGTATCAGTAAATAAATAAAAAATAATAAAAAGTAAAATAAAAAAATAAAATAAATCCCTCAATCGATCGCAAAATTCCGTCGATAAAAAATAATTGTCCAATTCTACCTTGAAGTTTGCCAGACTCTACTTCAGCTACCTTATGGGTGCAGTTTATTCTAGTGATAAAGAACATACTATCCGAAAAGGAATAATTTTTAATCTTCTTATCCTTCCCAAAATTATATAGTTTGCGCCCTTTTCTAGTTTCCCCTGCGAACGCGAATATATCCCCGTCATTCATTTTATTTTGCTTTTAAAAGCCTTAAATACTTCCAGTAGATTAGAAACCTCTGAGGTTCCTAGTCTCCTGGTTCTCTCTCTTCTACCAGTAAAATGATACTTCCCGCCTTCATTTTACTGATTCCTTCGGTGCCTTATATACTTCTGTTAGGTCCCCCCCCCTAAGAAGTCTAGTTACCAAGCTTTAAAGTCCGCACTTTCTATTCTAAGCCGTTCTTCATGTGGATTAGAATCCCTCACCAATCTGGTTGCCTTTCTTTGAACTCTTCTAGAAGCTCTATGTCTTTCTTCAAGTGTGACCTCCAGACCTAAACACAGTATTCTAAATGCTGTCTTACCAACGTCTTATATCATCCCTTTTCCTACTTGAGAAAGTCCTATTTATATCATATATAGGATACTACTTGTATACACTGCATGGAAAATTTCATGTCTTGAATCGTAACCTCGAAGTCTTTTTCATTCTGAACAACGTTTGACTACCCCCTCTAAGCTTATAATTAACTTCTGGATTTCTGTTTCTCAGATGCAGTCTTGCATTTAGAAGCATTAGAAGCATTAAATGTCAGTGAAAATGATTATCAAGGCGAGACACACATCATTAGCCACACTTGCGGTTAAATTTCATTGAATATTCTTTGAGAACAAATAGTAAAATCACTTGATTTTTCAGACAATTTGTACAACCAGTCTAAGTCAATTTGAAGCACAATGGCCTGATTCTGGTTATTAAAGGTAGAAAGGACTCACCCTTTCTACCTTTAAATCACCAGCAAACATTTATTATGCATGTATTATTATTCTTCACCTTTCGTGCCAGCTACTATAAATTATGAGGAACAAAGTTTAATTTTGCACGACGTACAAAACAGAAGGGAGGCAGGAGTACGAAAAGTTTTCACTCTCTTGCTCCCCTTCCTAATAATTCAAATTTGGCACAAATTTTGTTTGTTCGCATTAAAAAAAAGGTGGTGGGAATTATTCGGCTTACATATGGAAACAACTGTTTATACATATCAAAAGATTTTAACATTTGAAAACTCTAAAGTATGTACATAAAGATAGGAAATATGTAACAATACAAAAATTAAGTTACAAACACGAAATAATATAATACAGTATTTACAAAAATGAATAATAAACGAATAAAATCGTGTGATTGCGTTTTATTTTTATACTAAAAATATAAACATATTTGGCAAATATTGGTTATAATTAAAATAATAAAAATAGAAATTTAAAAATTTTAAAAGCAAATAAAGTATATTTACTTTTAGCACAGTAAATATTATACCTCTCGTGTGTACCTGATAATGATTTCGAAAATTTCTTGCAGGATAAAAATGGGTACAATATTAAACCCATGTTTAGTCTCTAGAGCAAAGTTTCCGGCATCACCCACCTTCTCTCCTCAACCCATGAACGGTACTACCAGTACTAATACTAATATAAAATAGCACTAATATAATATAATTGGAGGCTTGAAGTGGTGAAACCCATGTTTAGTCACCAGAGCAGAATTTCCAGCATCCTCTTCCTCCCCATCTCCTTCAACACATGCACAGTACTAAGTAACTTAGGTTTTGATACCTTTCCTGCTTGCGGGTTTCATAAAGGGAAAAAAGAAAAAAAAAAATGTATATACAATATACGCCTACAATATAAATGCGTATAACAATATAAATAGACTGAAATCAAGTAACAATGTTAGTTTCTACTAAGCGTACATAAAACTACATTGTTGAGAGTCGGCAAGTTTATTACGAATCTGAATGCGAGATGAAACTGTCAGCACTCGATGATTGTTCATTTCAAGCTCAGAGGTAAAGCATACTATTTATGACGTACTAATTGGTTAACCGAGGACGCACATACTGGTCGATACTCTGCAGAAGTAGGAGACTTCTTTTTTAAGTACAAACAAGCTATATGCCAAATATAAGGATTCAGACAATCTGTTGGACTGTTCAGGCAATCTATAGGAATGTTCCTCAACATGGGCAATTCTATCTGGCTCAGGAGATGACGAAATATCTGGAAAGGAACTCTTCAATTCACTTGGAGTAATCGGTTTATACGAGCTCCTGTTCAAATCTTCATTCACAGAGTGTTGGGTATCTATCTGAGAACTATGTGGAGTCTCCTCGGCATAGAAGAGGTCTTTCCAAAATTTAAGGAACTCGTCCGGTTTAATCTGGGACTCTCTTATTCACCATCTTTGTCAAAGATCCATATGTTGACCAAGATTTTTTCAATTCCAGCGAATGCTAAGTTTTTATTTATCTTTAGTCGTTTTATTGACGTAATTGTTATACTAAATTATTTTCGATATGTAGCTTTATACTTCTAGTCTCCGTGGTTTATTTTAAATTTAGATAGCGATTTTGAAAGTTAATACTTAGCGACCGTAGAATTCACTGTTCATAACTTGCGCCCATTGTTATACGATACGGAATAGCGTAACGTAAATCCCGAACTTTATAACGTACGGTTTAACATTAAACCAGATCGCAAAATACGTAGCACTGTATTAGAAATCTGTTAGATTAGTATAGTATCATCATTTATTTAGTAAATTTATTAATCTTATTAAATTTCATTGTTAATTAAATTATACTTAAACGGAATCACGACCTAGAATAGAGCAGCAAGGCAACGAGCACAAAGTAACAGAAGTACTGTGGCTCGGGGAGAACCAAGGGGGCGATTCTCCAACGCATCACAGTCTAAAATTGTAAGTAAGGTGTGTTCGTGTCAAACCGCACCAGGGGTTTCCCCCATCTCTGCTGTCTAAAAATGTAAGTGTAAGCGTGTGTGTGTGTTGTTGTCTTACGGCACCAGGGGTTTCCCCCATCTCCGCGTTGCTTTCATTGTGGTGAACCAGTTCACTGGGAAATGCCAGAGATTTAAAAGTGTGTGGGAATTGTTCATGTGTTGTGTTCTGTACCGTTGTTCATCTGGTCATTTAGCCGTTGGACCCCTATTAAGGCCCAACGTTGTCCTACTTACGCCCCGTGTAATTTCCTGGGATTTCGGCGGCTAGGTCCTTAAAAAAAAATAAAATAAAAAAATAAATAATAAATGTGTAAAATGTGAAATGTTTGCACATCTTTCTAGAATAGGACATGATCTAGCCAAGGAGGGTGTCTTTGTGTGTGAAGAAAAAAGGCACCAACTCAGTGTTCTGATGGGTGTCTATGAGAGTTTGAGGTACAGGGTAGATGCCTTCGAAGAAAGTAATATGAGGGCCCCATCAAGCTCTCAGCTGCCCAACTGAACGCCAGAGCTCATTCCTGTGCATCAGGAAACATAGCGACAATTTTCAAGGCAGAATGAGCTGGTCCCACAGGAACTAGTTATTGTTGGTGACCCTATTGTCAGTGAGACGGGGAATATATTATGCAAAAAAGGTCAGGAGGAACAAGACCAGGGTATGTCTGCAAGGGATGAAAGTTCATGACGTTGTAGGGCAGATATCATCTTTTGAGGGCACAAAAGGTGATATTGTTGTACACGTTGGCATTAATCACTTCAAGAGTAAGAGATCGGCAGATTTACTTGACAAGTACAGGTCAATGTTGAAAAGAAGTCGCGAGTTAGGATTAAATTTGAGAGTGTTTGCATTTCTACCCAGAGACGATAGGTGGGGGTATATGATGAGAGCCTCGTCAAGCAATTCGCCCCTGCAGAGATTGTGCAAGGCTCACGGGGTACAATTTTTTTTCAACATGGTCTGTGATTGCTAACAGGAGAGACTGCTTCTACAGGGATGGGATACACTTAAGTAAAAATGGTGCAAAAATATTTGCTTATACTGTCAAGGCAGTGTTAGGTGGGTCGGAAAACTGTTAGCTTGGGGGGATTCACAGAAAGATTAACAGTAGCTGCAGGCAGAGGCAAAAGTGATTCGTGCACTGCTTCTATTGTAATGAGCAGCAACCTAGAGAGGAAGTTGCTGGGGATTTCAAGAGCTGCTGGGAGTCATCATGGAACAAGTAAACACATGGGCTGTGTTAGGATAACTAAGAGTAGGAACAGGTGCATGTAATTTTGCATGGACACCAATGCTAGAAGTATAATAAATAAATTTGATCAATTTGAAGTGCTGATCAAGACATCAAAGGCAGATAATGTTGGGATATCAGAGACATGGTGTCGCACAGATATGAGGTATAAAAGTGGAATTTGAGGAATACACTGTGTACAGAAAGGGTAGACAGGGTAGGAAAGGAGAAGGGGTTATGCTTTTAGTCAAGAAACATAAAATATAAGGAAGCGCATCCAGTTGACATTGGTGGACAGTGCAATGTTTAGTCTATTTGGCGTGACATAAGCACTGTGAAAGTAAAAATGAAAGTAGGAGAGTGTTATAGGATAATAACTCTGATGAGTGCAACGAACAATTGTGCAGAGAAATAGAATGAGCGAGTAAATCAGAAGTCTTGTAATGGGGGATTTTAACTTTCCAGATATTGACTGGAACTTGTGAGTTGATCACTCGCACGCTACCAAGACTTCTGTGGATTTATTGGGGGATTGTTTTCTACACCAACATGTTCCAGGGGAACCAGAGGGAATAATACTCTTGAACCGATTATCCGCAGTGATTATTCATGCATTAAGCATTTGCAGATAAAGGAACCACTAGGTGACAGTGATCATAGTGTACTGCTGTGGGATTTACTTAAAGATGTAACTACCATACAGGGTAAAGGGAAGGTATTTTGTTTTCGTAAAGGTGACTACAGTGGTCTCAGACAGTTTTTAAATTCTATACCATGGGATCAACTAATGATGATACCAACGGTGAATTGTAAATGAGCAGCATTCAGGGACTTAATCTTGGAGGCTACTGGGCTTTTCATACCAACTAAGAAACACTGTTCAAGGTTCAGGCCTAAATGGATGACATAAATTAATGAGGCTCGTGGCAGAGAAGAAAAATGCATGGGATGCATATAAATTATCAGACGACACAGCAGCCTACGCCAGATATAAGCTAGTCTGTAATAAAGTCACAAAAGAGATTAGGCAGTCGATTAAGCAGATTACGAGAAATCTTTGGCAAAGGATGCAAAGAAAAACAGCAAAGAGTTATTTACTTATGTAAACTCTAGAAAATGGTTCAACTATGAATAGTCCTGCTCAAGTAGCTGATAAACTGAATGAGTATTTTGCATCCACATTCATACATGAGGAGTTGTTTAAGGAGGGGAATGCCAAACGTTTATCAAACTCTAAAAGGGAGCTAAGTGATTTTGTAATAACTGGGAGCAAAATGGAGGAGAAATTGTTGAAGTTAAACATAAAAAAGGCACCTGGGGAAGATGGAATCTATTCAGTTATATTGAAGGAGGCAGCAAGGGAAGTTAGCAAACCCTTAGCCATAATTATGAGAGCATTGTTGAGACCAGATATATCCCCAAATCACAAAGGGGATGTAAAGAGTGACACAAATAATTATAGACCTGTTATTTTAACTTCTGTTTCGGGTAAAATAATTGCGTCCCTGGTTAAAGTGGTGATATAGGATTACCTACACAAGTCTGCTGTAATAGTTCAGGTACAGCATGGATTTGTTAAGGGGAAGTCTTGTCTGACCAGTTTTATTGAATACTACGATGTGGTTACAAAGGAACTGGATGCAAAAAATAATTTTGATATCATATTCTTGGATTTTAGGAAAGCTTTTGATATTGTTGCACATGGAAGACTTCTGTACAAATTGGAGCAATATGGCATTAAAAGCAAGTTGCTGCAATGTATAAAGGGATGGTTGGGTGGGAGACGGTAGAGAGTGGTCATAAATGAACTCTGCTCTACGTAGAACCCTGGGGGACTCTGCTAATAAATACTGTTATTAGCAGACGGACTGCCAGAGCAGGTCATGGAATTTTGTCAATGATATATAGGAATTTTGCTACAGAGACAAGGAGGTGATTATCCCTTTTGTATAAGGTAATAGCCACACCTTGAGTACTGCTAATAACTAATGTTATTAGCAGAGTCCCCCAGGGTTCGGTGCTGGGTCCAATTGTTGTTTTGTGTATTTATCAATGATATCGATGAAGTTATATCAGGTCAGAGCAATATGGCCTTAGTTGCTAATGCTCCTAAAAACCAAATAACAAATAACAATCAGGCTTAATGTCCAAGTTTGCAGATACAAAGGTTGTCTGGGTTGTTCATGTGAGTAAAGACAGTATGATACTGAAACAATTTCTAGAAAAGTTAGGCAGATGGACTTAGAAGTGGCAAATGCAGAGTACTGCATATGGGTAGCAGTAACCGAAGAGAAACGTACGAAGTGTGTGGTATTACACTCAGTGAGGTGGAGAATGAAAAAGACCTGGGGGGTTATTGTGCAGTTAGATATGAAGTTCTCTGAGCAGTGCAGACGGACTGCCAGAGCAGGTCATGGAATTTTGTCAATGATATATAGGAATTTTTCTACAGAGACAAGGAGGTGATTATCCCTTTTGTATAAGGTAATAGCCACACCTTGAGTACTGCGTACAGATCTGGAGGCCTCATTTTAGGAAGGATGTGGAGTTGCTGGAACGAGTACAGAGAAGGACAACAAGATTTGTGAGAGAAACAAAGGGGTGCTCTTACTATGAAAGGCTTAAGGTCTGAAAGTTGCAGCATCTGGAGACTAGCACTTGCGAGGTGATCTGATTGAGGTTTATAAGGCCTTGAATGATTTGAGCAGGCTCAATGCTCACCGGGTACTTGCGCTTTCTCAGATTAAGAACCCGAAGTGGCATAGATTCAAATTGAGAAAGATAGTTGTAGAATCGATGTGCGGAAGTTTGCCTTTAGCTAGTGGGTAGTTGATTGCTGGAACAGACTTCCATCTGTTGTGGAAGTTGATAGCTTAAATAAATTTAAGTCTGAACTAGACAAACATTGGGAGTGAACTGATGGGTGAAATGGGAAGGGTTTTTTTTTTTTTTTTTTTTTTGGCTGATGCTGTATAAGCCTGGTTTCTTGCATCATATGCTTCAACTAATGCTAATTCTAATGATCTACCGCAATTTGTAGAGGGAGGTGGCATTAAGATTTTAATGGTTGCAGATGATGGGAATCTTTGCTCACTGGTCAACAAAGAAGTTGTTGCAGATAATCTTCAACCTGCTCTCTGCTGTTTTGGTAATTGGGTTACTTTAAACGGTCTGGAGATATATCCTAGGAATTGCAGCTCAATCTGTTTTGCAGGTTCGAGAAAATCTATGATTTTAGTAAACCAATACTACATCAAGGATATTCCGATTACCAGAGTTGCTGATGTTAAAGATCTGGGTGTTACTTTTACCGCTAGATGTGGGTTTGATAAACATATCAGAAATATATTATTCCAAGCGAAAAAACAAATTGCCTTCATCAATCGGCAGACATGTAGATTCAAACAACCTCTGATTTTATTCAAAGCAACTGTACTCCCTATACCAGAGTTTGCTGCTCTTATATGGAACCCGCACTATACATATTTGATACAGCAAATTGAATCATAACAAATGAAATTCATCCACTATCTTTCCAGATATATCCCATGTTTACCACTGAATTTTCTAACAGAATCTCTGCTCTTACTTCAAGCTTCAATCTTCGGAAATTCGGCGAACTGTTTTCGATCTAAAACTCTTGTACCATACACTGAGTGATCACTGAATTATGACCATCCCTATGAAAACAATGCGACCACGTGAGGTACGAGAGTGCGGAGTTAGTCGATCTACGTAGCATAGAGAAGGTGTCAGTGGTTCAGTATGTAGTAAAATTCCGAGCGTGATGGGTAAAAGGAAGGATTTATCGGACTTTGATAAAGAACAGATTGTGGGTACTCGACGAGTTGGTGCCTCGATTTTCCAAACGGCTGAACTGGTGGAGTGTTCGAGAGCCGCCGTAGTTAAAGTGTACCAGGACTGGCGTCAGAATGGTCAAACAACGACTCGACGGCATAAAAGCAAACGTCAGGATGTTAAAGGCGAACAGGCGCAGCATTGTTAAAGAGTTGATTACCCAATATAACGTGGGCAAACCCGGAACAATATCTGGCATGACCATGCATCGCACGCGCGCACGTATGGGTTATACCAGTAGAAGACCCCTACGGCATCCTCTCCTAACCAAGGTTCATCGGCGTAAAAGACTCGCCTGGTGCAAAGAGCATGCAAGTTGGACGTTAGAAGATTGGAAAAAGGTGTGCTGGTCGGATGACTCACGTTATTTACTCCACACCGTGGATAACATAATTACTGTGTGTACTATCCACAGTAATTATGTTTAGGAATCACAAGGGCTGTATGCTTTTGAATACTTTTCTTTTGAAATTTTATCAGTCCTTGTGATTCGTAAACATTACTGCGGAAAGAAATATAGGAATAAAAATAAACTGTTGACGATAGAAAAAAATATTCTGTATAGGTTTGTTTTCAACGGGAAAATATCCATTAATTCCAAAGAACAATATAACCAGAATAAAATCGAATTGTCTAGTTCTCGATTTTCACAAATTACAGTTTTCAGAAAAGAACAATCATTGCAGATGCAAAGAATTTTTTATCTTTCAGGAAAAAAAAGTTTTTCATCCCGCAAGGTTTTCTATCCCGCTCACATGGGTTAGCGACGGAGGGCGGGCGACAGTCCCCATAACCACGCCAAAATAAAATGCCCATAATAGAACGTGCCGTTAGACACGAACACACACACTATCCCCAAAATAGACCTTTCCCAAGACCCAAAATGCATTGCCACAAAATTAACGTTAAAATTATTCAGAAAAAATTACTATGATGTCACAACCAATACATTCAAAACCTACATCTAACCCAAATCTAACGAGGAAACCCGCACAGTTGCACGAAAATCTCTGCTCGCCACGCATAACGATCGCAGTTTGCGCCCCGCCCTTCCAAAAAACAATAATCTAAAACCTAAATTCTGAAATTAGAACTAACACCATCTACCGAGAGAAAAATAAACAACCGCCGTAAATTATAAACCAATTTTTCCCTTACCCCCTCAGGCTATGGTCAAGACAAACACGTGTACTGTTGTTGTTTGGATTTTAGGAGCATTAGCAACTAAGGCCATATTGCTCCGGGATATGCGGTGGTCATTCCCTGACCTTTCCGCATCCTCCGTATTTGGTGGTGACGGGCTCGAACGCCGGTCTAATCAAGAAGCGTGTGCTAGGCACTGCTGCTCCTTCCCACCTGGCTACGGAGGCGCCTACACGTGTACTGAAAAGCATTCGGTTATAATTCCCTCCCATTACTACTGTTAAACTGTTAATAATAATGGCACCATTATCTAATTATGTATCATCCAGGATCCGAACCGCATTTCTTTTACGATTCTTCAGATATAAACTCTGGACCTTTGCATATTCCGTCTTTCGTTTCTTGCGTCTAGTCAGCAGAGATTCCGGATCACGAACCACTTGAGCCTCTTGCTGAGTCTCTATGATTCTGGCCAGTCTATGAATGGTGACGTCGGATTCCATAAGAACCGTTGCAATATATCTGTTGAATTCTTCAAAATCTTCTGTTGTCCAGTGCCTCTGCGAGAGAGGTTTTCAACATACGATGACCGAAGGTTTTAATCCGGCAGTGGGGAAAATTAATGGATTTTCTGATCATACAAAGCCTCCTTCGCTGATGGAACATCACTACTCTCATCACACTTCTTCTTCTTCTTCTTCTTCGGGACGCTCTGGAGAAGTATGGTCAGTAATAGCAGATGCTATAACAGAGTCAGTCCCACCTGTTGGGACAGATGTTATAGAGCTTTCACTTACTGTACTCTCACGCAGAAGTCGCTGCACAATTACTGGATAAGAAGGCATTTTCCTCCGTCTCTTAATTGCCTCTATGGAACGATGGGGAAAACGAGTCTATAGAAGCTGGTTGATGTTTTTATCGCGGAAGGCACTGAGCACTACCTTAGAATGAGCCAGGAGAAGGACCTCTTCTGCCCAACGTGTACGGGATCTTCCGGTTTCAATCTTCGCATTAGCTACGATGGGATGAGCTCGACGAAAGCACACCCCCGAGTCCGATTTGGTGGAAAAACACCTTTGGCAAACAGAACAACTCCAAGTTGATGGAACTGGTGGGTCCCCCACCTCTTTCAGAGGACGACACAGCAAGGTGCGGTGGTATCAATTCGTCGACAGCAGGTGGCTACCGAGCTTCCTCATTGCGTCTACGATTCGTCCCGGGAATTGATAGCCCTGACCCGACAGGGAGAAAAGCGTGCACCACTTTCGCCAGGTATGCACCTACCCAGCCCACACCACGAGGAGATAGGGTACTCTGCACTCGTGGCCGATGTCAGTAGCCACTTCGTGGGCCAGTTAATTTTCTCTAAACCTCCCCCTTAGTTTGCCTGGACTCTGTGCCACATTATTGTTAACAGGGCGTGGTTCTCTGAACGCAAAGTTGTACCAACTGGGCCTTGCCCATGATCCAAAATGTAGCTAATGAGGATTGGGCCCATGTTCTTTATGGCTACCCCAATTACCTTTCCCACTGATGTGGACTTATGTCCAAGATTGGGCCTATAAACCACAAAGATGAGAAACTACTCATCTCTGATGAAACCCATTACATGGCCTTCTCTGAGTTGGCTCAAAAAGTTTTTGAGACCAGTAGAAACAACCATGCTATGACTAACCCAGACTGTGAGACACCCACACCATACTTAGATCAGTATGCTTACCTGATTGCGACATGTACTGATAGAGACTAACCCAAGTGAAACTGGCTATTAGATTGTGTTTCCCACCCACTGAGAACGTGTAAGTTAGATATTGACCTTTCTTAAAAGGTTAAATATTATTGCACTTTCCCTTCACGGCCAAAAGGCCAGGGATTTACAGATGAAAAGAGGCATTAAATAACAAAACAAGATGACATTAAATGATATAGGGTGCCGTTAATTTACATAAGACATTAAGGTGACGAGAACTGGCATTAAACAAATTACATTACAAATTAAATTATATTAAAAAAATGACTAAATCTTACCACGAGATTTAGAACGTTACACTTAAATAACCAAATGACAACTGATACATTATAACAAATAAATGAAATAAATTAATAAATAAACTGAATAAAACCAAATATCCTAAAATTTCAAGTATGTTCTGATTTTTGGCATCACACTGTATAATCTCCGTTCCCCACGCAGCACGAAATTGTTTTTGAAATTCATACACGAATCATCAACGCTTGTAACTGCATATTAAAATTCTTGATGTCGAAACAATAACTGAACTTGTTTTATATCATAAATAAAACTTGAGCAAGAACTGAGGCTTCACATTACCTCTGGCAGTTTCAGTTGGCATGGATTAAATCAAGAGGTTCAGTCACCTTCCTTTTTTAGCTGAAGGATAATAATAATACTGATTATAGAATAAAAAAAAAATCTTCTCCGCAATTGAAGCAATAAAAATCGTTTGCTCGACAGCCGGTTAACTAGACACATACAAATGTACTTATTTTCAAATTGGTTGGATTTTGTCTGTATTAGCTACCATTGCCTTTGGTCTTGACCGCGCAACGTATAGGAAGTTTCATAACATGTGGGTCGTACTTTGAGGATCAATTCAGGACTAATGATGGGCATAATCGATTATAACCAATAATCGAAATAATAAATTATATGTAAATTACGTGATTATGAAGAATAAAACGGAAAAAGGAAAAAAGACAGCGGAGAGATCCGATCCGATGTTATACGCGATATACTAGATAGATCTTCGGGTGCTGATTCCAATCGGTTTTCGTCTGGCAAGTCTAGATCAAAAGTGTTTACCGTCGAAGAAGTCCTACTAGGCTCGAGAAACGTTACCACTAAGATTTGCTGTTGTTGTTTATTGTATTTATTTACTTACTTTGGTTAAATAAATGTTTTATTTGACCCATTATACTAGGGGTGATCAATTAATTCGCGGACTGGTGCAAGACCTTATCTTAAATGTTATCATCTGAATCTTCTATGGATTTCTGCTTCTCGAAATACTCTCCCTTGAACTTTACACACCTTCACCACCCACCGACTTCATCCACGCATTAAATTCTTCTTGCAAGCCATTTTTCGAAAGACTGCGAGAATCATTGTGTCGGACGCGAAACACTTGCCTTTTAGAGCTTTCTTCAGACGTGGAAACAGGGGAAGAAATCACACGGGACTAAGTCGGTGAAATAGGGAGATGTGGCAGAACCTCGGCACCTCTCGCAGTGATCACTGCCTGCACAATATTAGTCGTATGAAGTCTGGCATTGTCTTGGTGGAGAAACCACTTCACACCGGAGTGTTCGGTCACACCGGAATATGGCCATCCTACCAAGATACTCATTACCATTAAATTTTTTTTTTTTTTAAAGTGTAACGTGTGTTAATTGTCTGACGGCACCAGGGGTTTCCCCCATCTTCGCGTTGCATTCTTTTTGAGTGACACAGAACTCTGTGGAGGCCAGAGATTTAAAAAGACTATGGGAGTGGTCTGTTGTGTAGTATTATGTTCTGTAGTTTCTCTGACCATTTAGCCGTTGGGCCCCTTTTGGGACCCACCGTTGCCCACACTTTGCCACGTGGAGGCAGGTCAAGCACCCAGTAGATTATTTAAGTACTCTGGCAGGCTCCACCACCTAATTTCCAAGGATTTCAGTAGCAAGGCCTAAAAAAAGGAGGGGGGGGGGTGTACACTAGAATTTGGCCGAAAGAGATTTACAAGAAAGCGGTAGAATTTAGACGTTGATTAAAATTTGGCAGCATATGTAAGGGGGTACTCGGTCGGTTTAGTGAGAGGGGAGACTGAAGAGTGGGTGGGAAACAGATAGGAGGATAGGGACCACAGAGTAGGCATCCCTAAAGAGGTCAGTGGAGACGAGCTCCACCAGGCGAAGTATTGGGGGAGGCAGGGAGGGGAGGAGACAGAGACCTGTCTCCTCCCTCCCCTGCCTGGGGATGGGGTTTTAAAGGGAACCGGGTTAGAGTACACAGTTCAGATCGCCAATGGTGTGTCGGCAGCAAAGCCGCAGAATGTCTTCGTCGGTGATGGTTGTCATGTCCATGAAGTGTCGAATCCAGTAGGCCGACCGGGCTAGCCGAGTGGGTAAAGTACCTGCCCGGCAACCCAAAGGTCGCGGGTTCGATTCTCGCCTCGGGCTTGGATCAAAGTACTGCAAAAACCTTGGGAGGTGCAATATGGCCACAGAAGCCGATGCGCCAACAACTACCAAATCAAAAAAAAAAAAAAAAAAAAAAAAAGAATCCAGTAGGAAGGTCAAACTGCCCATCTCGCTCTAGGAGTGGGATATGTTAGCTGGCCGTTTTATATATATATATTTTTTTTTATTTATTTATTTTTTTTTTTCACTCACACCAATTCATGTTTTTTCTCACACACCAGGTGGGGATGCAATGATGTGTAGTGTAAATTTAAATACTAATTAAAACTAGGGTTATTGTGTACTTAACTGTAGCATTTATGGTTTGTGTTCTTTTTCTCACACACTTACACTTTCTAGCCATAGCAGCTAATGCGCCAATAAACAACCATACCACACACACACACACACACACACACACACACACACACACACACACACTTTCATTCATTCTTCTGGCTTTCATTTCATTTATTCACCTCTTGCTTTCTGCACTGCACTCTTTGGGCATCTCAACTTACGGTTGTGGTGCAGGCCTAGCAGCAAGTTTTTTGCAGGCCAAAGGAGAATGCAGTGATAGTGTTTGTGTTAGTAAATGTTTGTTACTATATATAAAGTAATGTAAGTTATTTTTAACTTTGTATTCTTTCAGCCAATTGCATTTGCTCTTCCACTCATTCCCATTCGCTCTCTCTTTCCCTCAAGTTAGGTCACTCTTTCTTTCACCAAAACTGTCATTTATTCCCTTTTACTATAATTCCTAGTTCACTCACTGCCCAGCCTATTCATTCTGTCTTTCTTTATCATTCATTCTGTCTTTCTTTATCATTCATTAATTCTGTCTTTCTTTCTCGTTCATTCATTCTTCTTTCATTCTACATTGCATCCTCTTCCTTCTAGCTTACAGATATTTTTCAGCTAAACTTCCCTGGCTGCCTGAACATCTTCCTCCCTCATATGTTTACTTATTTGGTGTGGGTCCCCAGGTACCTACACATGTCAGGGTAGTCATGTCAGGTTTCTGTCAGGGCGCAGAATACTGCTATCCTGACAGTTTTTAAGTCACATCTGGGCGTGGTGGGTAACCTGGGCAATTTTATCTATTGATTATTGTTTAATTCCGGGGGGGGCGGGCTGAATTGCCATTCTTTGGATAGCGCATTTCGAATACTTTCTGCGTGAAAGATGTAAAGGCTTTATAATTTTCCTCTTCTATGATGAACAGACGTTCTTCTCCCCTGGGAAGGGGGCCAATCTGTGCTATTAGCTCTGTTCTGGAGATTTCATAAATTATACGTTCATATAGAATGTGTGCCCAGTCTTCATTCTCGCCACAGGTGCAGTGTAGGTCATCAGTCAGCACTAAGGAGGTTAGTTTCGCCTTTAGGGAGCCGTAACCTCCAGGGGCATACCACTTAAGTGGCTTTGGGCAAGCAATTGCCACCCGTGGCAGAAACCTTTTGGTAACCAGACCTCTGGTTTCCTGCTCCCACTTCGTTTGCCATAGCTCATGGAGCTTTGTGGCTATTCTTTTTCTTTCAGCATTGAAGGTGTTGGTTGCATGAAGGGATATTCCCAGAAATTCTGTGGGTGTGCCCTTTTTAAATCTATAATATAAGCCTCTTTTGGTTACTTCCAGATAAAGTGGGAGAGCTCTGGCCAGCAACTGTAGCGCAGGTGTGCTTACTGTGCGACATGCTCTGGTAATAGTGAGTAGTATTTTCTTTTATGTCGATTCTAATTTATTCCTATTTCTTGCTATGGCCGAGCAGTTGAACCACTCACCGGCTCCATAGGCGGTGAATGGTTCAACCTTTTGAGCCCCCTAGTCTGCTCGACTGATCCTGGCAATCATACCTGCATAATTTCTCACTTTCTTCGCCAAGTAGATCAAATGGGGGTAAAAAGTTAATTTTGAATCAAAGACCACTCCAAGATATTTTAGTTTTGTTACTATTTTTATAGTGGTTGTGTTAGTTTTAATTTGTGGATGTCTTCTTATGTCCCAATTGCCTTTTAGAAGTATTTGTTTGGTTTTTTCAGGCGATATTTTTAGCATGCGTATTTGTGCCCAATCCTGCAGGGAGTAGGTCAATATTTGGGATCAGTAGAGGGCTTTTTCAGGGTTTTTGAGAATTAATCTTAACACTGTTTTATTTTTCCATATTTTTGGGAATATACCTTCTGTCATACAGTTATTATATAGTGCTGTTAATTTGTCTAGTACTATTTCCGCTAATTTTTCGATAATATCAACCTCTAAGAGATCAAAACCGGAGCATTTATTGTTTTTGGTTTTAGATAATGATATTTCTAAGTCTTGTATAGTAAGAAGAGGTTCAATATTGGCATTGTCATATTCAGTGTTTTCTTTTATAATGTCTAGCTGGGTGGGGGAATGATTCCCAGTTTCAGTCTGAATGATACTGTCTAGAATGTTATTAACAGAATCCACCCAACACAGGGTTGGGGTTCCATCTGGTTTGACAGTAGTTTCTAAGACATCTCCTCTTGGCAGCTTGTTGGTCACCGTTCTGTAGACAACTCCCCAAGGGTTATTGTTTCCAGTAGTTCCCACCAAGTGCCTCCAGCATTCCTTTTTCTTGTCTCTTATGAGGACTGTATACTGATTCCTGGGAGTTCTATAAGAGTCTCTCAGTGCATCCACCTCATTTTGTGGCCAAGATGTTCTGGCTCTTTGAAAATATCTCCTCGCCTGGTGTACCCTTCTCCTGAGTATATTCAGTTTGTGGCACCACCACCAGGGAACTGCCAGCTTCCTCGGTTTTTCCGTGGGATAGACAGGTTTGCTGTTTTTGTTAAAATGATTGTCATAGTCAGTGCTTGTTCGTTCGGGCTACAGTTGCCTGATCTAGACCACTCATTTTCCTGTTTTTGCAGCTCAGCTGCTATATGTTCTGCGAAAATCTGCCAGTTTGCCTTTTTAAGGTTATACCTTTTGATATCCAACAAGGAGTGTTGGGATGTTTGTAATTGCCTGTTTAGTTTGAAGGAAATGGCTCTATGATCTGATGTGGTCCAGACTGGCTGGACACACCAGTGTGTAATTTTATAAGCTATTGGGTTGGTGGCAAGAGTAACATCAATGTCACTCTCCCAGATAGTACTGCTAAAAGTTGGGAGGTTATTTGGTTGGTTTAGTCTGAAAGTATCTGGCCGTTGTGTGTGCCTGCTCTGTCTTCTGTACCGCTATGCCATAAGGCTGACCGGCAGTTGACATCAGCACACACTATGATATTTGCAATAGGTAGCAAGTTTGTGACTACTTGTAGGTATTCAGTAGTTGGATTTATATCTTCACATGGTCTGGAATATAGTGAAATAATGTAAAACTGTCCTACAGCACTGGTGATATGGGCACGCACTCCCACTGAGGAGCAGACGTGACCCACCTTTGTGACTGTAAGTTCATTTTTCTTAACTACTATTGCTGTAGAAAGGACACCTGAGGTGTATTCTATTATTTTATAGCTTCTTGGGTATCCAGGAACCCTACCCATATGTGTGTGTAGGGCTCCTGGACTACCAAGATATCTATATTATTTTCCTTCTAATTTGAGTTTGATCTGATCTACAACAGCTCTTGCTCTTTGAGCATTCAATTGGACGAGATTTAGAGCCTTAGTCACATTTATGTTTTCAATCTGGCCCATAGTTTGTCTTAGATTGCATAAGCGAAAGGTTGGTGTTAGAGGCGAGCAGCGGGTCCGACGGATCCTACAGGCGAACAGGGGCAGCACTGTTGAAGAGTTGACTACCCAATACAATATGGACCAACCCGGAACAATATCTGGCATGACCATGCGTCGCGCGCTCCCACGTATGTGCTATATCAGCAGACGACCCCTATGGCATCCTCTCCTAACCAAGGTTCATCGGCGTAAAAGACTTGCCTGGTGCAAAGGGCATGCAAGTTGGACGTTAAAAGACTGGAAGAAGGTGTGCTGGTCGGATGAGTCACGTTATTTACTCCACACCGTGGATGGTCATGTACGGATTTGGCGTCAACAACATGAGGCTCTTGATCCATCATGCATAGTATCAAAAGTGCAGGCCGGTGGAGGCGGTTGTGTGGTGTGGGGCATGTTTCACTGGCAAAAATTTGGACCCCTGGTGCATGTGGAAGAACGTATCACTGGTCTCTTCTATCGTCAACTGCTTGCTGACTGTATACATCCCGCTATGTTATACCTTTTCCCAAATGGGGATGATGTCTTCCAAGATGACATTGCGCCGAGTCATCGGGCGCTTGATGTGCAGGAACGGTTTGAGGAACACAGTTATGACTTCACTTCCAGCATATCGATTGGCCTCCTAACTCCATCGATATTAATCCCATAGAGCACTTGTGGGATCCTATGGAAAAGCATATCAGGCATCTGGCAGGTCCTGCCACCTAATTTCCTGAGATTTCAGTGTCTAGGACTTAAAAAAAAAAATAATAAAAAATAAAAAAAAATATATATATATATAATAAAAAATAATAATAATAAATAAAATAAATAAAAATAAATAAATAAAAATAAAATAAATGTATTCTTGTATTTATATTGTATGTGTATATGTATTCAAATACATATATTTATATGTATTTATATACACACATATATACATACAATATAAATACAATATAAGAATATATATTTTTTATTTATTTTACCTATAAATTTAATTTTATTTATTTATTTATTTCATTTTACATATATATTTATATGTATTTGTATACTCTCAGTCTGCTCAGGACGCATACATACACATACCAGCGTCAATCGTGGGGGTTGATGTTGCTTGAATTGATAGGCCGGGACATGGGCGAAGATATTTTGGATGTGTTTAAATTTAGGCGTGCGGGGGCTTCGCTAGCTTGAAGATAGAGAGGGGGAGCTAAAGATTGGGGGGAAGAAAGACAGAAGTATGCGGCTAGTAGGGAAGACAGCCCCAAGTTTCAGTGGGCATGCCCATGCCCCACCAGAGTAGAAACGAGGGTGGGGGACGAGAGAATCGTCCTCTGGGAAGTAGGGTTTAAAGGTGAAGGGGGCTAGGGTGCCCTCTTCAGGCTGCCGTAAGGCTTTCGCAGCTAGGCTGCGGTTTGTTGTCTCTATTCCTGTCCACTTGATTCAGGTTGGGACACTCATGGGGCAAGCCCCGTCCTTTTTTTTTAACCCTTCTTTTCTTTATCCCCTTTTCCCTTTCTTTTCCGTTCATTTTCTTTCCGTTCATCAGTCTACTACCATAGTGCTGAGACGACACTGCGTGACATTACGCCAACGTGCTACTTCCGCCTGCGACTGTCCGGCTTCAAGGCGTCCAACGGCCTGCCATCTCAAAGAAACATCCAAACGACGATGACTTGCCATCCTGAGTAGTAGAGATGTGGTTCTCCCACTGAGTAAGCCAAAAAACTGAAATGAAGTGATGTGGTCGCAACCCCATCTTTTTATAGACGATGAATAATTTGCTTAAACTGCGGCTCTGTAAAGTGGTAGATTGATTTCTATTGGATACTCGGAATTTGCATGCCAGGATGCCTATTATATCATATATTCGCCTTCGGCGACACTGTTCACAGTAAAATTTCCATGAAAAACATTTGGTTCTGTGAATTTTGTCGAGCAGTGTGTATATACAGGGTGTCTCAGAAATACACGGCATAACTTCAGGAATGAATTCCTCATATGTAGACAATAAAAAATATTTTATATCGTTCCGGAAATGCTTGGTTTCCGAGTTTTGAAGGTCTGTCTATGACACTTAACTTTTCACATCACTTTATAGTAATTGTTCAAAATGTCCATCTTCTGCCTGAATACAGGCCTCACATCAACGTTTCATGGACTCGCGAAGACGATGTCAAATTCCTGGCATGTTTTGTATTGTCTCACAACCTGCTACAATTCGATTGCGGAGAGTTTCCACATCAGCTACAGGAGTGGAATACACCATTGACTTTAAATGGCCCCACAATAAGAAATCTAGTGGGTTTAAATCAGTGAGCGTGGAGGCCAGGCAGTTGGTCCACCCCCTCTACTTCAGTAGTTGTAGATCTTGGTCATCCTCTTGTCGGCAGCACGAGGTGTAAAGGTCCCATATTCACAAAGGCGGCGATGGATAACTTCAAACGTTTTACTGTCTGGACATTTTCGTTCTGGGAACCTTTCGTGGTACAAACGACGAGCCTCCAGAGCATTGCCGTCTGCCAAACCGTACATAAAGTGCATATCCGCTTGCTCCTGATTTGAGTACATAGTCGGAATGGAAAACCACCAGATTCTGTTAGTACCTTCTGATGAAGGAAATCACCTGCGGGAGATAAGACATTCCGGTTAATAACTCAGGAACCAAACATTTCCGGAACTATGTTGATATAAAATATTTTTATTGTCTACTTATGAGGAACTCATTCCTGAAGTTATGCCGTGTATTTTTGAGATACCCTGTATACACAAGGTGTTTCAAAAATGATGGTCAATAATTTAAAGATAAAAAGTACAAACTAAAATAAGCAAAAAAGCCCAGTGAACATCGGGCCGCAAATGAACCGTTTTCGAGATAATGTACATTTTCTGTTATGATCCGCCAATGACTATGGAAGCACTAGTTTAGCAAAAAGCTGTGAATCCTTCGCTAAGGGTGGTTTTATTAAATATAAGATAATACATTTTTAATTTTTGGTTTCAAAACCATAGGATTTTACAGATGTTACATATTACAGGATGTTCTTTCTAATACTCTTTTCTCAACATCAGGTTATGCTTCTGGGCCTACCTGCTCGTACTCCATATGCAAAGCGCCCATTTTCTATAAGGCGTTGATGTACCCATATGAATGTGCGCCTTTTGGGCTGTCTTCGGCGGGAAAATGCTTCTTGATAAAAACATTCAGCCTCGAGCGCACTGCCGTTGGCTTTACCATACATGGAGTGCATGTCCGCATACTCTTCATTGCTGTACCTTTTTCCATATTGGCTATTCTTTGACAAGTACTAGTAAGCCTGCTACGTCTCAGAGCATTGAGAGAGGGGAAACGAGAGAATGAGCATAACCTAACCTAAACAAACAAGTAAGTGGTGTATTCTAACTCTGTACAGTTCACCTTGCCAGTGGTGGATCCCAACTAGAAATATATCTCGAAAGCGATTCACTTAAGGACCCATCATTACTAGGCTTTTTTTGCATATTTTAGTCTGTACAGTTCACCTTTAAATTATTGCCCATCAATTTTGAAACACCCTGTGTGTATATATATATATATATATATATATATATAAAATATTTTGTATATTTTATAAAAAATATACAAAATATATTTGTAAAAAAAAAAAAAAAAAAAAAAAATATATATATATATATATATATATAAAACTTATCTTTGTCTACCCACAATCTAGATGACTTCAACTGGGCCAACCGTTGTATATAATTGTGTGTGTATATATATATATATATATATATATATATATATATATATTATACACAGGTATATTTTTGTTCGATAAATTGTCATTATTAAGGTTGCAGGCATTACAAATCTTGCTTGTTAGTTTGTTTATTGTTTTATTTTCCACTGATAGGGTATTTGTAAATATAATGAACAATGATAAGACACTACAAAAATTGTGCCACAATAGTTTTTAATTTGGCAATAGACTCAAACAGAAATAAATAACCTGGTAACACGTAGAGATCATAAAGTCAAGTAGCACCGTCGGATTGAGGTACTACGATAGTTTTATTTTTTATTTAACAAACTCCACTTATTTTAACAAAGACAGCCATATACTGTATTTATACTATTATACCAAAAGTATTCGGACAGTAACGAATAAGCGAAAAATTATGGTGATGTAAGTATTGTAGATGGCAGTGCGGTAGCATAGAGGTATATGTAGCAGCAGAAAGCATAGAGGTATATGTAGCAGAAGAAAGCAGAGAGGTAATGTACAATCGACATACCATGCGGAAACGAGCTCAGCGAATTTTGAATGTGGATGTGTTTCATAGGACATGACTTAGTGTAACAGGTTTAGAATCAGTTTCTCAATATTCCGAGCACTCTCTCTGAAACATTATGTGCAAGTAGACCGCAGCTGAACATCAACCAAGGAGACTAGATATTTCGACAAGAGATTCTCAAATGGTTGCTCGTGTTGTGCAGGGTTGTCAAATAATTGCCTAAAGAACAAGAGCAGTTGGCATACTGTACGCAAACCTATGTATCATACCAGAGAAAACTTAATGCACAGCGATGTATGAAGGCTTATCCACAGGTGCAATAGTGTTACGGAGTAACTGACCTCTAACAGAATGAAATGGGATCCTCTTTTTGTGGATGATACCTTGCAGAAGGAGCAATATTGTGGTATCTTAAAAACACTGTCTTTTCAATGCCGATTCCGTTTTACAGTGACAGAACACTATTCCTCCATCACAAAGTTTGGTGGGTGATAGGTTAGGGAGAATAATGTGAAACTTTTGAACTGACCCACTCTGAGTCCGATCAGACCTCCACAAGAAAGATAATCGGAAAGCTATATGAAGGCTCGTCCATGAAGGCCAGCATCATTTGCCTACTTAAAACCGGTTCTCTTTTGAAGGATTGGCAATACAACACTTATGATAAATTGGAGGAAAGCTTTCCAGGCAGACTACGAACTATATTAAACTTCGCAGGAAGAGGTCTTACACCGTATATAATCTGTCCTGTAAGCCGTCTTTCTCTTAATGTCCCAATACTTTTGGTAATATAGCTTACAGTACGTGGTATTCTTCAAGAACTGTAAATAAACAGCTCACTGGTTTATCTAAAAATGAACTGTAAATAACCACACTAGTTTTGTCAGTAAGCTGCAATTTGACTAACTCTGGATTCCAAAGACTGACAAAATGTTTAACAACAATATTGCAATCACAACCACAAGAATGAAGCATTTTATAGACTTACGGAAATTATTTTCTTTCTTTCTTTTTTTTTTTTTTTTTTTGTTACTAAATCAGAATGAATTAATTCAGCAGTGTTTCAGAAAACCTAATTTGCTATCGATTATCAAAAGCAATAAAAATCATTCTCGTGAGTGAATTAAACGTTTGATCACATGAGCTACACAGAATATCCAACACTTATTAGCATTAAAGATACAGGCTTCACTGTCAATCACAGTGCAAGAAGTGCAATAAATTTTAAGTTAGAAAACTTATAAAAATATAAATAACACCCAGTCAGTTGTACAAAGACCTTCTCTTAATGGTTCTACGAGGAGAAGGGAAAAATTTTGTACGAATATTCAGGGATATATCTATTTAACTATAACCCAAAGAGAAAGTTTCACAAACATCTTTTTAGACATTACATAAAGTATTAGAACTGTGGAGAAATGGCAACAAATACAGTTAGCGAAAATTCACCTTTAATACATTTTCAGGTTTATTTGATTTTTCCAACTATTAATACTCTAACCATGCACCCATTCTATGTTTTTATTATCTTTTAAACAACTCTGTTAGAAATAATAACCAATTTCACTCTTGCACTGCTTACTATAAACAATAAGCCGATACTTGTTGACTAGTTTTTGTTCTGAGACTGAGACAATAGGTGAGCATCCATTAGGTGGGGTTAATTAGAATGATCGATGCTGCGATCCTCAAAATGTTTTGGACCGCATTCTTAGTTTAAAGAGTTTTGAATTGCATACCAAAGTGTTACAGTCCATGAACCGCTGATAATATACGAAATATAAAGGGTCAGGGTATCTCTTGTCTTAATTACCAGTGACCTATATAATTACGAAGTCAGGCACATTACTGTGATTGAATTAATAATATGCAAATTCTCCACCACCTGTTTGGTTTCAATCCTATTTTTTAATAAGAGTATTGTTCAGCTTCATTATTTTTTCCCCCTTTTATTCATAAATTAAGAGGGGTAGATTATGCCCTCTCTTCCATTATAACTACTTTTTGTCTTTTGTGCTATTAATTCTGTTTCATTCAGAAAATAATGAAATTGTTTGAACTATCGCAAATACTTTTTATTATTTAGCACAAAATTATAAAATTATGTATTTAAGCAGCATTTTTTATTGCAATATATACGAAAGAAGTAGATTTGGGCCACTCCTTTGGTGGCCCAAATCTACTTCTTTGGTGGCCCAAATTTTAAAAGTAGATTATACTTCTGCTAAGTATTATTTACTTTTAATTTTTTTATGGACGTTTTTGTTGTACCACAAAGCAAATAATTAAAATCTCTCAGTTTTATATTGTATAAAAGATTCATAATACTTTACACATTAGAACAGTTTAGAACGTACGTGTTTAAGAAATCAACTGCTAATATGTAGAGTTTAATTTATCTCGATAAAGAATAGATTAAGAGATAAAAATATCTTTAAGCTGCATTTACAGCGAATAATATATATTTTTCAGAATCTCACTGGATATGTTATGAAATCTTAGGCAGAATTAGTAATATACAAACTTAACTCAACTGACTTAATCACACGAAGCGATTACATGTACTGTTTGATCATCAGAATATACCGGTATGTTTTGAGATTAAAGGTCAAATAATAATCGCATTAAACGTTGGCATTATACTTTCGTATTCAAGTCGTTATGCCTGCCCCATAGACACTTGTTATTCCAAGGTTATACTTTTGAGAGAAGTGTTCGGTCCCTTTCTTTACATTTTCTGTTATGGTCTCGAATTATGGACAGTGCTCTATTTAGGTATCGAAGCATTAACCTTGTGTTTAAATGGAGTGAGCACTGTTCAGAATGCAAAAGCATAGAGTGAAAGGGCGAGGCGGTTATATGCCAAATAGAAGTGATACGCTATTAATGGTGCAAAAGGGAATTTTTTCAGATAATAATGTTGCTTATAGAAGTATAATCTTCCTTTATTGATGACCAGGGCCGATCCTAGAGTTCAGGGTCCCCTGGTGCAAGAATTAATGTGCTATGCAGTCCTTTTTGCCGGGACTGATGGACCTCTATTTGAATTTAAGGCCCTTTTCAGTGGAGGCGGGGGACGTTGTATCCCCCGAAGATCGCCTTGTTCATATGTTCATCTCATACACTTCAGATTACACTACTAAGGTCTGCTATCTATGATTGCATAAGATTATTCTCTTGTTCGCCATCTTAGTTTTCTTTGGAATAAATTATATCTGATTAAGATGGTAGCAGTTTATTAGAGAGCTTTAAAAAATTTAATTTAGCCAAACACGCTAGATTTACGACCTCCTAAGATTATATTATTTTTTAATCTTGACTAATCACTGCAGTAAATATTTTCCATTAAAGTTAAGAGTAAGACGCTGACGAATGGATTATAAATTAACATTTGCAAAGAGTGGGAAGTACTGTTGCTGGATTTCGGGAATAAAGAAAATATGGCGTATAAAAGCTCCTGTTATATATTCACAATTTTTTATAAATAGAAGAGTGGAATGTTGCCCACCTCACGAACTAGTTAAATTACACAGAAATATACATACGTCAACCTTAAGGTGGGCTCAGCTAAAAGATCACGTTTTGCACAATAAAAATTGCGACTATATTTGGTAATGACTTCCCAGTACCTCAATAGAAATCACAACAATAAAACAAAACAACACAAACAAAACAAAACAAAAAACTGGTCCACATTTCCATAAATAGGTGGCGTCTCAGTAACAACCTACACTGGCAAAGAGCGAAGGTCTCTGCTCCTCTTGTTGTATTTTGGATCTATTGTCACAGATTAACAACACTGTCGTTATCCTTACGGCTATCGGAGTCTGTGCTGTTGTCGGTTGTGGTGTTGCCTGCCGCCCGCAGCTTTTCTTGCATCTGGTTTAACATGTCCTGCATGCGACGAATCTGTGGCGAGAGGATAAAGACATTACTTTTCACATTATATATATATATGAATAATATATGAAATAATATTAACTTTTAGATTTGAATGTCTTAACCAGAGAAACTTTAATAGACTATTCACACCTAACTTACACGTCTGTACACACATATGTAGTCTTCTTTTTGTTATGCAATACTTAGAATAGAGACAACTAAAGGCAAGATAAAATAAGACAGACTTGGAACACAAAAATTGACATCTCAAGCATAGAGATCAGCTCCAGATGCGTCCAGCTGGGGTTGGGAAGAACACAGTCTGTTCTTCCCAACCCCAGGAACTGGACAGCAGCGCAATGGGATAAAGTACTCTTTACTGATGAGAGTAGATTCAGTCTCAGCAGTGATTCTGGACATCAGCTACTGAAATACAGGAGAACCCTCGTAACCACGAAACATACCTGCTTCAGAATGAAACAACATACAAAGCCTTAACGAGTTACGCACAAGCTGTCTTTACCATCAGACGGGCAAAGTTTGCTGAACTTAGAGCTGCTCAGAACAACGACCCTCAAGTACAAACACAAACTGGGGTCGGATAGCATTTTCCCAACTGATAAAAGAGTAAGACTGAAGATTAAAATACTATGCTGGCATCATCATGGTTGGCACTCCTTGAAAAGCTGACCCCCAGAGAGTGGTTGGCCTTTGGCACTCGCACAGTGGCGCCTGCCCCTGTGACTTTTGATCCCTCTACCCATCCCCTATTTCTCCTTACTCGGGGGGACTGCCTTCTCTATCTGTCCACTTTAGCTTGTTCCTCACATTCAGATCCCTCTTCCTCTTGTTCCCCAGGCCTTCTCTTCTCTTCCTCTTTTTTTTTTTTTTTTTTAACTTGGTCTTCGTCCAGGACGCTCAGGCGACCCTGGCGGAGACCAGCCAGTGAATAATGGGCAGCCTGGCTACCTCCTAGCGGTGTGTGCGGGCAACGTGAGGTCCCACCAGGGGCCCTGCGGCCAAATGCCAGGACACCCAACAGAACCTAACGCAATATGTCATATACAACAGACAACACTTTTCTGGCATTTACAGTAGTTCTGTATTTCTTCACAGCGTACATATGGCGCAGATGTGAGAAATCACAGGTGGCGCCTGACCCTAACACTATGCACACTATGGACATCAGCTAATCTGGTGAGAGGTTGGCACACGGTATCACCCCGCAAACACTGAAAGGGATCGATATGACGATCGAGGTGTTCTCGTCTGGGGAGGCGTTATCTTGGATGGACGTAAACAACTCCAGATATTGGAAGGCGGTACTGTAACCGGTACACGCTACTGTACTAAGGTAATCCTTCCTCATGTGTGTCTGTTCCGAGGTGCCATTGGCCCCGAGTTCGTGTTTATGGATAATAACGCCATACCCCATCGCAATGCAGCTGTTGATATGTTTTTGGAAAGTGAGGATATTGTTTCTTCCAGGGCCTTTCCCAGGCCCTGGAAGAAAGCGAATTTAAAAATACTACTAAAAAAACCAGATAAACCAACCAATGACCAGTCTTCTTATAGGCCGATCGCCCTTGCTTCCAATCATGGGAAAGGTCCTGGAGAAATTAATTGTCCACCGATTTCTAACAGCATATAACAGTAGAAGCTTGCACTAGACAAGGCAATTTGAATTTACTAAGGGACACTGCACTATAGATGCCATCAAAAAAGTAATGGACATAACTACGTCTAGCGACTTCAATTACGTCCTCGGCCTCTTCGTGCACTTCAAGGGGCCCTTTTACACCATATGGTGGTAAAGCGTTCTGGAGCTATTCAAGGAAGCTGGGATTTCGGTTCCACTTGTTGCAAATTACTTTGTGGTTGTTGTTACTGGGTTAACACCCAGTAACAACAACCACAAAGTAATTTGCAATGTTGTTGTTACTGGGTGTTAACCCAGTAACAACAACATTGACGACTAAGGCCATGTTGCTCCGTATATATTGTCTCTAAGTTGTGTGTGTTCTGAGGTTGATTTGCTGTGTGCTGGACGGAAAACCCGAGTTTCCGGCAGAAAAAAACCATGCTACCCTCGCCTGAGACCGACTAACTCAGCCACGTTGTGAAAAAGACCTATAAAAATTCCTCCCGTCATCGACGGGATTCGAACTCAGGTCTTTTCCACCCGTTGTGGGGACGACGGTGATCATACCAACTGTGCTACCCACGAGAGCCTTACTTTGAGGAAAGAAGCCTAGTCGTCACTGCAGGTACACGTAAAGTAACCAGAGAAGTCACGAGAGGCTGTGCCCGCAAGGATTAGTTCTAGGCCCCTATTGCTGGAACGCGGTCTTTGACGGGTGGTTAAAACTATAATACAACAATGCCGTCATGTAGCCTATGTGGATGATCTGGCCGTGCTCATATTTGGAAATTCTAGGAGTGACCTGGTGGTCCGAGCCAACGCGATCGTAGCTGATTTATCTGAATGGTGCAACACGCACAAACTCCAAATTTCAATGGAAAAAACCAAACAAACGTTACTGAAAGGAATATTAAATAGACCATCTAACATGCATCAATTAAACTAGTCAGGAACTGGAAATAGTTGTGAGTAATCCTAGATGACCGACTAAACTGCATAGCCCACGCCAAATAATTCGTCTAGAAAATAAATTAGATAACAGACCAACTGATCAAAATCACTAAAACATCCTGGGGAATTAAGCCATCACTCTGAAGCTCTATTATGAGTGTATTCTCATCCCGATAATTTGCTTCGCCGCCTGCGCCTGGTGCCCAAAGATTACTTCCAGCCTGGTAAAGAGATATCTGCTCCAGACCCAACGCTTTTTCCTCGTTATTTCAAGGGGCTGGTAGGACCGTCTCTATGGTCCCTCTCCAAGTCATCAGCGACAAACTACCGATACACTATGAAGTGGCCTGCCATTACCTACAATATCACTGAAGAAGACAAATACTGGTTAGGATAAACAACTTCACCAAAAGAAGATAACGCCAGCATCATAAAAGCCATGACCGAGGCCTAGCAAAAGGAATGGACCGGATCAGACTTGTGCGCAACTACGTTTCAGTTCCTATCAGCGGTTAGAATCTTTACAAAAAAGAAAATTCAGTGGTTTCGCCCAGCCTAAATCTTATGTGGCTGCTGACAGGGAACGGGAGCATGAACTCCAAGCTGTTCGTTCTTGGGCTCTCTGACACTCAGAATTGCTCCTGCGGGCTACCAGAGACAGTGTCTAACATAATCTACGTCTGTCATCTCTGCCTGGACATCAGAACGGAACTGCATCTGGAAAAAAAATATTTACAGCTGGTCTCCGGTAAAGAGAACTTCATGGCATTTACCAATTTTGCTGCAGGGTTTTCAAGAGAAGACGCAGGATACTGCACTCAACACCCAACTGATGAAATCTGCTACCACCTTCGCCCGCTGTCCAACTACTTCCTACTTTTAAAATTCTTTGCGGGGATGACTCAACTCTTATCTCATCGCTCTGCCTATCATCTATTCCCACTCCCATGCCCCACTTATCCTTTGTGAAACCCACGCTTCTTTCAGGATTTATGGGGAGGGGCAGGAGGTACTCTCCGGAATATCCTCTTCCTGGACGTGCCGTCAGTGCACTGTGTATACTCTGGTGCCCCTCCTCGTGGCTAGGGACAAGAGGCAAGGGGCAGTGAACAAACTCGTTCTATGCCCCATGCATGCGAAAACACCAGGAGCCTGCAAACAACATTCAACAGAACAACGACACCATTCTAAAAACAACAAACTATTATTTTTAGGCCACCCGAAACCCGAATAATTAAATTCATCTGCCGCGCATTGTGTATTACGTCTATAAATTGCATGGGTTTTACACTAAATGATCACTGAATTATGACCACCTCTATGGAAACTGAATGCGACCCGTTTATGCGAGATTGCGCACTTAGTCGACCTACCTAGCATAGATAAGGTGTCAGTTGTTCAGTAGGTAGTAAAATTCCTAGCGTGATGGGTAAAAGGAAGGATTTATCGGACTTTGATAAAGGGCACATTGTGGGAATTCGACCAGCTGGTGCCGCGATTTCCCCAACAGCTCAACTAGTGGAGTGTTCGAGAGCCGCCGTTGTTAAAGTGTGCCAGGACTGGCGTCAAAATGGTCAAACAACGACATGACGGCAAAACTGCAAAGGTCAACGAAAGGTTTATGTTAGCGCTGGGTCCGACGATTCGTACAGGCGGACAGGCGCAGCACTGTTGAAAGGTTAACTACCCAATGCAACATGGGCCAACCCGGAACAATATCTGGCATGACCATGCATCGCACGCTCGCACGTATGAGCTATACCAGCAGACGACACCCTACAGCATCCTCTCCTAACAAAGGTTCATCGTCGTAAAAGACTTGGCTGGTGCAAAGAGCATGCAAATTGAACGTTAAAAGACTGGAAGAAGGTGTGCTGGTCGGATGAGTCACGTTATTTACTCCACATCGTAAATGGTCTTGTACCGATTTGGCTTCAACAACATGAGGCTCTTGATCCTTAATGCATAGTACCAAAATTGCAGGCCGGTGGAGGTGGTTGTGTGGTGTGGGGCATGTTTCACTGGCAGAAATTTGTACCCCTGGTGCATGTGGAAGAACGTATCACTGGTCCCTTCTATCGTCAACTTCTTGCTGACTGTGTACACCCCGCTATGTTATACTTTTTCCCGAATGACGATAGTGTCTTCCAAGATGACAATGCGCCGAGCCATCGGGCGCTTGATGTGCAGGAATGGTTTGAGGAACAAAGTTCTGACTTCCAGCATATCGATTGGCCTCCGAACTCCATCGATATCAATCCCATAGAGCACTTGTGAGACACTATGGAAAAGCATATCAGGCATCTGGATACACCAATCAACTCCATACCTGCATTGCTAGCCGCATTACACACAGCTTGGGTGGCCATACCGAACGCTTCCGACATCTTTTTAAATGAATGCCACGTCGGATAGCTGCTGTACTGAGGGTAAATTCTTTCCAGAACTGAACAAAATATACCCAAGGCAACTGGGCTGGTTCTTCCTGGGATTGCACTTGACTTCGTTACTCACATAACATGGACCCTTCGTCCAGAAACTGTTCGGCTTCGGCCTCGCCGATGACCCAAATTGCACGTGCGGGGAGGTCGAAAGCTGGGACCACCTGCTTTATGACAGCACACAATACGAAGATCTCAGATGCACCCTCATCACGAAAATCCATTACCTCCCCAAAGGACTTGAACATCACTTCATTGACACGGAAGAGGAGTACCGAGCGCTTTCCCAGTACGCACAGGACCTCTTCACAAGGAGAAGGGTGTTAATTGCTATACATCGAGACTGATAGTACAGTAACATAAACAAATCGCATAAGACAGAGACAACTCCTGGAAAAGAAAATGAACGGAAAAGAAAGGAATAAAAAAAAGAAGAAGGGAAAAAGAAGAAGAAAAGAGAATGAACGGAAAAGAAAGGAATAAAGAAAAGAAGAAGGGAAAAAGAAGAAGAAAAGAGAATGAACGGAAAAGAAAGGAATAAAGAAAAAAAAGAAGGGAAAAAGAAGGAAAAAAAAAAAAGGACGGGGATTGCTTATGGGTGTCCCAACCTGAATCAAGTGGACAAAAATAGAGACAACAAACTGCAGCCTAGCTCCCAAAGCCTTACGGCAGTCTGAAGAGGGCGCCCTAGCCCCCTTCACCTTTAAACCATACTCCCCGGGGAGACGATTCTCTCGTTCCCCACCCTCATTTCTACTCTGGTGGGGCATGGGCATGCCCCACTGAAATTTGGGGCTATCTTCCCTATAGGTCCCATACTTCTGTCTTTCTCCCCCCCCAATCTTCAGCTCCCCCTCTCTATCTTCACGCTAGCGATGCTCCACACACCGAAATTTAAACACATCCAAAATATCTTCGCCCACGTCCCGCTCTATCAACTCAAGCGACATCAACCCCGCGATTGACGTTGGTATGTGTATGCACTTTGTGTGTATATATGTGTTTGTGTATATATGTACTTGTATATACACACATATATATACATGCAATATAAGAATATTTTATTTTATTTTTTTTATTATTTAAAAATTTTTTTTTTATTTATTTTTCTTTTTTATTTTATTTATTTACTTTTTTTTTTTTAGGTCCTAGCCACTGAAATCTCAGGAAATTAGATGGCAGGACCTGCCAGAGTAACTAAAGTCTAATTGGTTCCTGGTCTGCCTCCACGGGGCGAACGTGGGGCAATATTGGGCCTCAGCAGGGGTCTAGCGACAAAACGACCAGACGAACAACGGTACACCACACTACACATATACAATATCCATACACTTTTAAATCTCTGGCATTTCCAGTGAACTGGTACACCCGCAATGAAAACTACGCGGAGATGGGGGAAACCCCTGTTGCCATCTGACACTAAATAAACCTTACACCAAAACCTTAAACAACACTAAATTAACTACGCCCACTTTCGGCCTTTTTACATCTAAACGATATTTTCCCACGCAATTGAAGACACGTCTATATGTACATATTACACGCACATTTATATTTTATGTGTGATTATGTCTAAATTTATTATTTTTTTTTTTTAGGTCCCAGCCGCTGAAATCTCAGGAAAATAGGCGACAGGACTTGTCAGAGTAAAATTAGTCTGCTAGGTTCCTGGTCTGCCTACACGGGGCGTAAATGGGGCAACGTTGGGCCTCAGCAGGGGTCTAGCGATTAAATGACCAGATGAAGAACGGTACACGACATAACACAAATTCAATACCCACACACTTTTAAATCTCTGGCTTTCCCAGCAACTTTTGCCCTCAGTTCAGCAGCTATCCGACGTGGCATTGATTGAACAAGTCGGAAGCGTTCGGGAGGTATGGGCAACCAAGCTGTGTGTAATGCGGCTAGCAATGCAGGTATGGAGGTGATTGGTGTATCAGATTCCTGATATTATTTTCCATAGTGTCGCAGAAGTGCTCTATGGGATTGATATCGGTAGAGTTCGGAGGTCAGTCGATATGCTGGGAGTCAGAACTGTGTTCCTCAAACCATTCCTGCAGCACATCAAGTGCCCGATGGCTCGGCGCATTGTCATCTTGGAAGACACTATCGTCATTCGGGAAAAAGTGTAACATAGCGTGGTGTAAACAGTCAGCAAACAGTTGACGATAGCGGAGACCAGTGATACGTTGTTCCACATGCACCAAGGGGTCAAAGTTTCTGCCAATGAAACATGCCCCACACCATACAACCACCTCCACCGGCCTGCACTTTTGATACCATGCATGATGTTCTAACGTCCATGCATGGTATCAAACGCGTCTGAATTTTTCATCTATAATTTCATCTTTAATTTATCCTTTGCCGTGCCTCCCTCCCATTTTATAATTCTTTCATAATTTTTCTTTTCTCCTTTTTTTCCCTTTCCTTTTTTCCCCCTCCTTCCTTTTCTCTCCCCCCCTTTCTCTCTCTTTTTTTTACAAGCTATAAACTCACATAAAACTGTAAACTTTCAACTGAACAATTGCTAATATAAATAAAAACTCATCAGTGCAAAAATAACTGATAAATAGTTCAAAATATAAATAAAGATAAAACAGCTAAAAAACGTAAATAAAAATAGCATCAGTGCAAATTAAACTCTTAAAACTCTATTTACATATGTACATATTTACCCTATATACAATCCATTAATTTCTCAACTTATATTCCTTATTTCATTAATTCCCTTAGCATAATCCCAAAAAGCTTCATACCAATTCCTATTCTTAAATAAGTCACTGCAGGTGTATGAATCAGAGCCTATCTTAGCGAAAAATATTTCTCTCTGTTCTGTGTACCTTGCACAATTTTCCAACACATGATTCGTATCCTCAATGTGTCCACATACACACCTCGAATAATTTTCTATTTCCAGCTCCACCAACCTTTTCCTCATTCTATGCCCAGTTACTACATTGTAGGCACCAGACCCAAGCCCGGCCATCCATCGATTTCTCTTACTACCTTCACTCCAGGTAGGAAGGAATATGTGACACGGCCCTTGTCAGAACTGTTCCACCTTTCTTGCCAAATACTATATATTTCTTGTTACAATCGTTTTTTTTCTGTCTCTCTCTCTCTTTCTCTCTCGCTTTAGATCCTGATTCCCATATACCTTATTTATCTCAATACAAGATTAAATCCCCAATATTTCTGTCCTCTTATTTTTCTTGATTGCATACTCCATTACTCGTTTAATCACAATCAAATCAATTGGTTCTTTTCCTGATATCACTTGTAATGCATCATTTGAAACCGTTCTACACGAACGCGTCACAGCCAAAAGGGCAAATCTCTTAGCAGAAATTAGACTCCTTTTAACGTGATTGTCATTCACCCTATGACCCCATGCCCCACGTGCATAAGTCACAGTGGGCATAAAGATACAATTTGCATCAAGACTACATAGTGTTAGGGTCAGGCGCCACCTGTGATTTCTCACATCTGCGCCATATGTACGCTGTGAAGAAATACAGTACTACTATAAATGCCAGAAAAGTGTTGTCTGTTGTATATGACATGTTGCGTTAGGTTCTGTTGGGTGTCCTGGTATTTGGCCGCAGAGCCCCTGATGGAACCCCACCTTGCCGGCACACACCGCTAGGAGGTAGCCAGGCTGCCCTTTATTCTCTGGCTGGTCTCCGCCAGGGTCGCTTGAGCGTCCTGGACGAAGACCAAGTTAAAAAAAAAAATGAAGAGATCTGGGGAACAAGAGGAAAGGAGGTCTAAATGTAGGGAAAAGCTAACGTGGGCAGATAGAGAAGGCAGTCCACCCGAGTAAGGCGAAATAGGGTTTGGGGAGAGGGATCAAAAGTCACAGAGGCAGACGCCACTGTGCGAGTGGCGTCTGCCTCTGTGACTTGGAATGTGACTCCCAGAGAGCGCTTGGCCTAAGGCCAAGCACTCTCTGGGAGTCGCATTCCAAGGAGTGCCAACCATGATGATGCCAGCATAGTATTTTAATCTTCAGTACAATCTTTTGTCTTACTCTTTTGTCAGTTGGGAAAATGCTATCCGACTCCAGTTTGTGTTTGCCCTTGACGGTCGTTGTTCTGAGCAGCTCTACGGTTCAACAAGCTTTGCCCGTCTGATGGTAAAGGCAGCTTGCGCGTAACTCGTTCGGGCTTTGTATGTTGTTTAATCCTGAAGCAGGTATTTTTCATGGTTACGAGGGTTCCCCTGGATTTCAGTAAAAAAAATTGAGCCTACAATCATCGTAAGCATGGCACTCATACATGAGATGCACCCATGACTCCTCTTCGCCACAGTGGCAGAACGGATTTCTTTCAATTCTCATTACTGTCAATTTCTGTTGAAAGGGCCCATGTCCTGTGATCAGGAATGTAATTTGCAGTCCAGATGAAAACCAGGAAGGGGATTTTGGGAAAGTAATGTCAATGGATGGGAGAAATCTTCTGGTAATTTCTCCTTTTTGCGTGGTTTCTCATGGATGCTGCCAAAGTCCTTGAAGGTGTTTTGAAAATACCTTTTCTTTCTTGTTTCAGGTCATTGGTAAGATCCAGTTGTAGATTTAACAACTGTGTCGGAATTCCCTTCTTTAATCGATGTTAAAGGCCCCTTTTAATCACCTCAAGATAGAGCGGCAAGCATCCAGTGATAACCTGTAGGGCAGGGTGCCGACAGTGCAGCATGCCCTGCAGATAGACAACAGCATGAATCTCTGTATTGAGTCAGGTTTACGATTATTCTTTTCCAGGGTGGCCTTTGTACACCAAACTGAACCTCCAAACTGAACCACACAATTGGGAGAAACATCGCTTTATAGATGAGAGACAAAGCTTTATGCTTCAAACCCCAGTCCGCTGTGCTGACTCTTCTTATCATGGCCGTATACTTTCGGATTTTCTTTGATAAGTACTTGAGATGAGAGTGAAAGGTAAGACCGGTGTCAATGTAGATTCCCAGGTATTTGACTTCTGTGTAGAGACGGATGGGGATGTTATTTAACTTCATTGTTGGAGGCTTGCGTATTTGTATCTTTCCTTGAGGAGAATCGATTTTGTTTTTTCACCAGAAATTGAGAGGTTGTGGAATGCTGCCCAGTTTTGGAGCTTTTCCAGAGCTGTATTTGCTTTTGCTTCCAGTGCGGCTCTTGTGTCGGCTTGAACCACTAGGACAAGATCATCAGCGAAGGCCAAGGGTCTGGCCCCACCCAGGTCAAACCCCAGGAACTCGTCCAGAACAATGGACCAGAGGAATGGCCCAAGGACAGAGTCCTGAGGGCAACCCCGGTGAACGCATCTTGCGATAGTCTGGTATTTGCTTACAACTTGTAATTTTCTATTGCTGAGATATGATTTTAGACTATTGTATAGGTTCTTGGACGTGTTTGCCTGTCGAAGCCCCCGAAGGACACTGAGCCACCACAGTCGATCGAAGGCACCAGCAAAGTCCACCATGATGGCTAGAGTATACTTTGAAGTTGTCTGTGTAGCCTGGGTAATCAAGTTGTGTATAGCTTCTTCGGTGCTGGAGCCTGTCTTGAATCCAAACTGACATTGTGAGGTGAGTTGCTGATCGGTATAGTAGAGAGGCGATACAGCAGAAGTCGTTCTCGAAGCTTGCCAAACCGGAGAGCAGAGCAATTGGTCGGTAGGAGGGAGGAAGTTGGGGCGGTTTATCTGGATTACAGTCATTCTTCTTCTTCTCTGACTTTATGTAAGCTCTTCCCTTGGTCTCATCCTACACCATTCTTGTTTGTAACGACTTTGTGCTAACCGCCAGTTACCTTTATATGCCAAAATATTTGGGTAGTTCGTTACTTATTGGAGTTCCGGGGAAGTTAGCTGACGTAATGAAACTAAAGATTTATGTTTGCAAACAGATATGAAAAGATATGACAGGCCGCCGTAGCCTAGTGGTCCGGCGCGCGGGTGCATAAGGAGACGTGCTTTGAGTGACCGGGGTGCAAGCCCGTGACTGCTGAATACCGTGCTGTTTCTTGTATTCTATGTATCTTGTAAACTCCTCTGACCGTTTGGTCGTCCCGGAATATAAACAGAATTTTTTTTTTATTTTTTTTTTACTTGTCTTAAATAAGCGACAGTAGCAATTAGAGATGCTGTTATTTATTATTATTATTTTTTTCCTATTTCAAACCCCTTTTCCACACACTAGTTCTATCTGTACCTTATCTAGTTAGTGTCATTAAATCGAATAAATCGGTTGGGGCGGCCACACATAGCCATGTCATGTTTTCTCTACACCTGGCGATTTATTATCTGGTTTCGCTGCTGTAGTGAGTTAATTTGAAATGTAAATACAATAAATATTCGATTTAAAGGACGAAAAAAGTGACTAGAATGTATTCTGAGGTATTCATAAAATAGAGTAAACCTGGACCTCACGAGTCATGACATAAAAAAGTGTATTAATGAAATAGAGTGGCGCCTCCGTAGCCAGGAGCAGTAGTGCATAGTACACGCTTCTTGATTAGACCGGGGTTCGATCCCGTACCCACTAAATATGGAGGATGCGGTAGGTTAGGGAATGACCACCGCATATTCCCAGCCTGGATAAAGGGTGAGGGTTGGCGTCAGGCAGGGCCTCCGGCTGTAAAAATTGCATGCCAAAACAGTAAAAACGCTGACCCCATATAGTAATGGGAAAAGGCGAGGACAAAAAAAAAAAAAAAAAAAAATAATAATAATAATAATAATGAAATAGAGTAAACCAGGACTTCACGAGTCATAAGAAGGCAATGCAGTCTGTTTATGGCTAAGCTCATGTTTTCTTCCAATAAAGTCAATGTAAATAAAGTCTTGTTTTTCTTTATTTCGGTATTTATAATACATGTACAGAGTAACTGTTTAAGTAGTGAGTTATGTGGGATAAAAATGGTCTCGAAAAATTTCGATTTAATTAATGGACAATCCCCTCCACTTATTAATTTGTAAAATCCCTTTATTAATCTTTAAAACCTCCTTATTAATCTGTAATCACTAGACGAAAGGTTAAAGTTACTAATAAATATGCTCTACGTATGATATACTTATGATTTAAAGTTCTTACCTCTTCTTCCTTTTGTTGTAGAAGTCGATCGGTTTCTGTAACAGCTTCAAAGTTCGGTCCAGAATCTCTCCGTAGTTTGCTGAAAGACAGAGAATATAAGTAATTGCCCTATGAAACATTAACCTTTTAACCCAGTTCATACAATATAACGCACACAAAAGTTAAGGAACACAGAAACGTAAATAATACTTTAATAACGGAAATAACGTATCTTAACCATTAACAACAATACGATATTAATGTGTCTTATTAATGGACAAACACTGGAAATTTTTCTATCTGAAACTATAGTTATGCAAATGAGTTCAATATAATAGCGTAGCTTAATTTAATTTATTATGATACTCACCTTTTTATAATCTGCATTGATGTTGGAATAAATTGGATGATAATTTTAAATTTAAGTTAGCATGAATAAGTTAGGATTTAAAAACAGAATTAAAATGTGCGCAAGGAAGTAGAAGTGCACGTCTTCGTCCTTGATTATCTTGAAACAGGCCTATGGGGCTGGGAATTTCCATACTATAATAATTAATGATAGACACCAGCCAGGAATTAAACTAAAAATTTACTATACAATGAAATAATATACAATGAAATATGATGCAAATAAAATAAAACACTGATTAAATTATAGTTAAAATATAGTTTAAAACAATAAAATTAATTAAAATAAACTAGGTTAAAAGCGATAAAACAATACAATTGCAATGTATTGTAAACTAGGTTAAAAGCGATAAAACAATACAATGTATTGTTTTATCGCTTTTAACCTAGTTTATTTTAATTAATTTTATTGTTTTTAACTATATTTTAACTATAATTTAATCAGTGTTTTATTTTATTTGCATCATATTTCATTGTATATTATTTCATTGTATAGTAAATTTTTAGTTTAATTCCTGGCTGGTGTCTATCATTAATTATTATAGTTCGTCCTTGATTGTCAAATGTTGAAATTTGAAACGATTTTAGTTATACGGTTGGAAACAGAAGGCCAATAGCCATAACAAGTGGCTTTCGTTTTACACGTCTTCAGTTGGCAATGGTAGAATGAGAGAGTAAACGCGTGTATTTAGGAAGACTAGGTTCCCGTGATGCCCTTGGATACACGTGGGAATCTCAGGTGCATGAGATTCCAGACCGGTGCTATGTTATAGGGTAGTTTGGAATTTAATACTTGAAGAGTGGAATGAAATAATAATAATAATAATAATAATAATAATAACAATTTTAAAACTGGATTTTAATTTGATAATAGGAATGGCTGAATCTACTAACGGGGTGTGATTGAACATGTGTTGCTAATTCGGTATTGGACTGTCCCGTCCTAAAGCTATTGTAGTGGTAGTAAGCACGTGTGTTTGATGTTTTGGTAGAACCGTATTTTGTGGTGGTGCTACCAATGTAGCAAGCGTTAAAGTTATCTTGACATTTTATTAAGTAGATGATATTATTCATGGCACTAATGTGGTAATTTTGTGTATCTTTATATGAGTTGAATAATGAACCTAGTTTATTGTAAGATGAGAATGTAAGGGTGATATCAGTACTTTTGAATAAACGGCGGAATTGGTTGGCAAAATTACTATGGTAAGGGAGGATAATACGTGGATTATTATTGGACATGCGTTTGGGTGGGTTGTTGATATTATTTTGGACTGTGATAATAGTTTGATTAATTGAATAGGATATTTCCTAGATATGAATTTACTTGTAAGATATTGTAGTTCATTATTAAGGTCATAATGTGTGGAACTGTATTTTATAGCATTGTAAATTTGATTATAAAGGACTGCTTTTTTTGTGTTGAGGGGGTGATGTGATTCAAAGTGTAAGTATTTGTCCGTGTGAGTATTTTTTCTGAAAATCCTTGTTCCTAGTTTTGTATCGCTTCTGTATATAGTGAGGTTTAGGAAATTAATTTTTCCCCTTTCTTCCAATTCCAGGGTATATTTTAATATATTATGCATGGAATTAAATTTAGTGAAAAGATCATTTATTGTGGATTTGTGCCCTATTAAGAGGATATCGTCAGCGTATCGTATAAATAATTCTTAAATACAAGCGTTTACTGTCATTCTACCATTTCCAACTGAAGACGTGTAAAACGAAAGCCACTTGTTATGGCTATTGGCGTTCTGTTTCCAACCGTATAACTAAAATCGTTTCAAATTTCAACATTGACAACCCAGGACGAAGACTTGCACTTCTACTTCCTTGCGCACATTTTAATTCTGTTTTTAAATCCTAACTTATTCATGCTAACTTAAATTTAAAATTATCATCCAATTCATTCCAACATCAATGCAGATTATAAAAAGGTAAGTATCATAATAAATTAAATTAAGCTACGCTATTATATTGTGTCAGTTATAAATGGTACTTTAAGAGATCTACAATTTTCGAATTGCAAATGAGTTCATAAATGGCATAAAATCGCGTATTGTGATGAGATCAATCTTAATCTCATTTTACAAAGTGTTCCCTATTAGAGAGGATGAGGAATGATTATGTCTTAGGCAAACGATCGGAAATATACAAAATTGACATCCGATAAATTTAACTAATTCAGACCCGAAACTGGCTCAACTAAAACATCAATTTGGCCTTCACAAGAAACAATTCCACATTTTTTGTTTAATGAAAACACCAAACACTAGACGTATTAAACCTATAGTACTTAGTACCGTTCTTGGATTGGAGGTTGAGAAGACGAAAGAAGATATTTATTGACATTAGACTTGAACTTCTGTAGGCTGTAATATTCAGGAAATGCGTAGGAAGCAAGGTTGTTCCAGAAAACGGGAGTTGAATGAATAAACGAGGAAAATGAAAAGTTGGTTCTGTGAAATTGAAGTTGGACAGTAAATGGCTGGTGGCTGCACCTGTTCGGACAGTTTTGAAAGAGAGAGCGGGAATTATAGAAGCCAGTGCAGAAGAACAGTGCTCATGGAAGTATCTGTGGAAAAGGCATGCAGCAGAAACAATACGTCTAAGAGACAGCGAGTGGAGAGACTCTGTTAGCGATGAGTCATTAATTTACCTAACTGCCCTCTTCTGAATGGAACCTACAAAGCCTGAGAGAGGTTTTGGGGGCACCACCCCAGACGTGGGAACAATATTCCCAATATTCCATGGCAGGGCGGATTTGCGATTTATACAGAGTGAGCAGCTGTTCGGAAGAAAAGTAACGCCGAGAGCGAAAGAGAACACCAAGTTTTTTAGATGCAGAGGAAGCAATATTTGTAATGTGCTTGTGCCAAGAGAGATTAGAAGTCAGGGTAATCCACAAAAGAGATATATCAACTTGCCTATAAATTGGAGTGTTACCAAAGATAACAATCCCTTTTGTGAGATATAAGACAAGACTGAGTGTTAGAAGGATTGAAATCAACTAAGTTGTCTTTGCCCCACTAGAGAATTACCTGGAGATCGGCATTTAAAGAATTGGTAGCGAATATTCGAGAAGTTGAAGATGATTGAGCAGGGCAAGGTTTCTCAAAATGGAAAGTGGAATACAATGTGCTATCATCGGCATAACTATGGATAGGATTTCCAGTCAATGGAAGAAGGTCATTAATATACAAGAGGAAAAGAGTGGGGGAAAGAACTGAACCTTGAGCGACACCAGCATTAGTGGAGTAGTTAGAAGACAGAGAACCATCTACCATCACCCTCAGTGAGCTATCAGAGAGAAAACTGGATAACCAATTACAAAAAACAGTTGGCAAACCATAAGATGGAACCTTGTTTAGAAGGCCTTAATGCCGAACACGATTGAAAGCCTTTAAGATGTCAAGAGCAACTGCTTGTGTTTCACCGAACTTTTCCACTGAATTTGCCCATAAATGGGTAACATAAGCAGAATATCACCGGTGGATCGGCACTGACGGAATCCATACTGGCGATCGTTGATCAGACGGGAGGTTTCTAGGTAGTTTTAAGAGTTAGCGGTTAATTGATTTCTATATTACTTTAGAAAGTGTAGAAGTAATTGCAATGGGACGATAACTGGATGGGAGGAACTTGTCACTCTTTTTAGAAAATGGCTGGATATGAGAAAATTTCCAAGCAGAAGGAAAAACACCTTTGCAATAAGAAAGCGAAAAAAAGGCGGCAAAGAAGAGGAGTAGGTTCAGGAGCACAGGTTTTGAGAACAAGTATAGAAATACCATCAGGACGTGGACCTTTCTTAGCATTGAGATCCGTCAAAATCCTTCTGACATCCCTTTGACGGAAGACCACAGGAGGCATTGAATGGATCGTGTTGGGAATCGTGGGAGGTGTTTTATCAAAATCATTAATACATGAGTTGGAAGAAAAATGGGATGCTAGCATGTCAGCTTTATCCTTGTTTGAAGTAACAACGGAACCATCTGGTTTTGACAGAGGTGGGAGCAGAGATGGGCAAAAGTTGCGGTCAATAGCTTTGGCAAGAGACGTCTACGAGTGTACTCAGTCTGTGTTAGATTGTTTCAGAGGCCAGGTGGCATCGTCGACACGTCTCATCGGACGCTTGGCCATGTATTTTCTAGTTTCTGGTGTTTATTACCTGGTCTTGGATGGCGAGCATGACTCCTTCAGTCTCGGGGAAGAGCGTCACGCTCGTAAGCCATGCATTGGAAGCAATGTTATCGATGTGATCTTGATGGAGGTCATTGTAGTGTCTACCATGGAGTGTCTTCTCTGCCCATCTTTCTAGCTTAGTTTGTGCCTCCTGGTTGGGGAGGACTCCTCGCTTAGGTTGAGTGAAGTATACCGCTTGTCTGTCTTCCTTATGGCCTGGCGGATTGCTGCTGTGTGTTTCTGGAAGTATTCCTTCATGATAACAATCGCTGTTTTCTGTTGCTCTATCAGGTCCTTGAGGTCTCTTCTTCCCTCTTTCTGAGCAATTGTCAGTCTCTCCACGGCTGACTTCGGGTGGTGTTGGCGGCTCTTAGTCATCACTGTCCTTGTATTTCTCATGATATCCTCCAGCTCGGTGTTAGTCCAATCTATGACCCAGAAGGAGTATGTTAGCACTAGGACTGCATAGGTGTTTATGGCTTTAACTGTGTTCCCTCCGTTCAGCTTTACTTTCAGCAGGCTTCTGAGTCTCTGATGGTATTTTACGGTCAGGCAGGCCTTAATTTCCTTGTGCTGTAACTGCTGAACCTGCATCATTCCCAAGTATTTGTAGGCCTCTCCCATGGCTTCGGTCTCTTTACCCTTCTGCAGCTGGTGGTTTCGGTTGACTAATTTTCCTTAGTACAGTGCAGTGTGTGGGTTTTGCATTTGTCTAGACCAAAATCCATTCTAATATCATTGCTGGATTCTTCGGTGATCCGGAGTAGTTGCTGGAGGTGCTTCTAGGTTCCCGCGTAGAGGTTGATGTCATCCATGTACATCAGGTGGGTGGGGTGTACAGGTTCTTCCTTCCTTCGTTGAGGTTATATCAGTACTTGCTACTGTTGAACATGATGGATAGCGGATTAAGTGCTAGACAGAACCACAATGGGCTCAGGGCATCCCTGAAAGATTCCTCTCCTGATGGGGATTGGCCTGGTGGTACTCCATTTCGCAATCATTTCTCCTAGGAAGTTTGTCACTATCGGATTGAATTTTTGTTGTTATTATTATTATTATTCATCTGTATATTTCAGCAAAGGTTTGTTTGCACCGCTATTATACAGCCGACTGGCTAGAAGGGTGTACAAAAAAGGCATAACTATTATTCACAATATTTACAATAATATTCAAAATTTATTTATAATATTTTACAAAAAATTGTGGTTAGACATTAATTTAATGTTTCTTGATTTCGATAAGATTTGAATAGTAGTAGTAGTAGTAGTAGTGGCATGTGATGCAAGAAAGGAAATGTATGAGCTTATGCAGCATCAGCCAAAAAAAAAAAAAAAAAAAAAAAATTACAACACAGTTCCCTCTAAATGTTTGTCCAGTTCCTCCTTAAATTTATTTAACCTATAAACTTCCACAACGACAGATGGAAGTTTGTTCCAGCAATTACCCACCCGCTGGCCAAAGGCAAATTTCCGCACATCTATTCTCCATCTGTCTTTCCTCAGTTTGAATTTATGCCCCCTTAGGTTCGTAATCGGAACAAGTGGAAGAATCCCATCAGAATTCAGCGTGCTCTGCCTATTCAAGGCCTTATACACTTCAATCAGATCACTTCGCAGGTGCCTAGTCTCCAGCTGCTGCAATTTGCAGAACTTAAGCCTCTCTTGGTAAGAGGGTCCTGCTACTACTACCGCTTGTTCTACCTTCTAATCCTAGAAGTTTAGGTGGGGCAAAGCTGAAAAAATACTGAGTTTACTTCGGGATGCTCCCATTTTATAATTGTACTGAGTTGTAGGCTTCGGAAAGAATCTTTACTCTGTATTGTTTGCTATGACAGTATTTCGTTGGAACTATTTTCAGTGAATTGAACAAGTTTACTGTATTCCTTGGGAAAAGATTCTTTAGGCAAGAAAGTTTGTTTATCACAGACCTTAATGGAAGGTGGGGGGGGGGTTACTAGGACTGCATTCGTTGGGTAGAGATGAGGCCTTGAAGACTTGCTCCGTCAATTACTCTGGCAAGGATTTGAGAAATTAAGAGGTTCTTGTTCGATGCTATGCAAAATCGGCAGGGAGGGATGAGTAGGTTTGTATATGATACTGCTTTTGAGATGGTGAATGGGTTGCCTATTACCCTAGTCATCCATCTCGCTGTCCAGTACTCGACTGCGAGAAATCTGCTTATATAAGACAGTGGGACAGAAGACTAGATTGGAGATGAGTAGAGTGCAATTAGTTGTAGGCACTGTTGGACGTATCTCACGATTACTTCCACGTTGAGTAGATTCGTCAGCTCCTGCGAATTGCTCATATTGTAGGGCACGTTTTATTTTTCATTGTGGAGAAATGACTCTGAAAGGTGAGACCTTCATCCCATGTTAAGCCAAGGTCTGTGTGAGATTTCACTTTCTGTATTTGCGAACCGTTATGAGAGGCTTTGATATCATTCTTCATTGTCTTTTTGGTAAAGGTGAGTTGAGCTGATTTGGATATACTAGGTTCCAGACCTATTTCTTGTAAATAAGCTACGGGGCTGCCAATTAGTGTAGCGAATCGATAAATTACGAGGTGTCTGTGCAGCGTCATTAGAAGTTATATACAATTTGAGGTCGTCCGCGTAGGACGAGAAATCACTGTACATTGAGAGGGTCTGCGTGGGTAGCACAGTGGTATCGTCACCGTCCTTCCCACACCGGGTGGAAAAGGCCCGAGGTCGAATCCCGTCGATGACGCGAGGAACTTTAGTGGGCTTTTTTCGCTTCGTGGCTGAGTTAGTCGGTCTCAGGCGTAGATAGCAAGGTTTTTCCCTCAGAAACTGGGTTTTTTTCGTCCAGCAAAACAGGCAAATCGACCAGAGAACACACGCAATTTACAGACACGAATACGGGTTAATGTAATCATTTACGGGTAACACTAATACAGTAATTTTTTTTTTTTTTTTTTTGTACGTTGAGAGGGTCTGCGCGGTAGCACAGTGGTATCGTCACCGTCCTCCCCACACCGGGTGGAAAAGGCCTGGGTTCAAATCTCGTCGATGACGCGAGGAACTTTAATGGGCTTTTTTCACTCCGTGGCTGAGTTAGTTGGTCTCAGGCGTAGATAGCAAGGTTTTTCTCCCCAGTAACTGGGGTTTTTTTCGTCCAGCAAAACAGGCAAATCAACCATAGAACATACGCAATTTACAGACACAAATACGGGTTAATGTATTTAATTACGGGTAACCCTAAAATAATAATTTGATTTTTGTACGTTGAGAGGGAGCGAACAGTAAACTGGATAGAACATCCTGTGGTACTCCACGTCATACAATGCACACCTGCCTGAAAGATTTATGGTTGATGAGCAGCTGCCTGGGCGTAACAATTAGGTTGGTGATTTTTAATAGGGTTCCTGTAATACCAAAGTATTTCTCCAAAATGTAAATCACAGCAGAGATTGAGGGCCTATCATAAGCAGCAGATACATCAAAGAAAATTATATCCAGTTGAGATCGTTGTTGAGAGCTGTTTGCATTTTAAACAGGGTGTCAAGTAGGTTGGTATTGACTGCCATCCATGCTAGAGGTTTACTTGAATCTTCTGTATGATCAGGGGAAGATACTCAAGACAGATTTGGAGATGTATGGGATGCTTTCTGAACGTGGCACTCAGAGCTACAAAGTTATCCGATTTGCATCGATTGTTTGTAACTTGACGAGTATAGTAAGGTAATTCCTCCGCCACGTCTGTTATCTCTGGAGTTATGGAGGCTGAGGTATAAATAAGGCTGAACTGTTACATCCAGTTGTCTTTGGTGTGATAATTAGGTTTCAGTTAAGCAGATGAACTGATATTCAAATAGTAACATGATGGTTTGTAGAGGGTATAGTTTATTACTGATGCTGCGTACATTTTGGTAAGGCGCCTCCGTAGCCAGGTGGGAAGGAGCAGCAGTGCGTAGCACACGCTTCTTGATTAGGCCTGGGTTCAAGCTCGTCACCACCAAATACGGAGGATGCGGAAAGGTCTGGGAATGTCCACCGCATATTCCCGGAGCAATATGGCCTTAGTTGCTAATGCTCCTAAAAACCAAATAACAAATAACAACAACATTTTGGTAAAAGCATTTAAGGGGGGTTGTTTGGACAGGTTGGCAAGGAGCCTTGCAGACAATTTCATTTAGTAAGATGAAGATGAGGTTCGTTCTCTGTATGTTTTTATTAGTATTCCTGGTGACAAGGTACGAGTATCCAATACTTTTGGTTCGTCGTGCTTGTGACTGCACCATCTGCTGTCCCGGTTTCCGGGTGGGAACTGCTGACAGCAGCTTATGCTGCTGTGTGATCTTACTGTGAAAGGGTACAACCTCTCTACCTTGCTGAATTAGTTGAAAGTTGTCAGCTATGGTGGATTGGTTGATATATCCCTCTCCCAGGTTCGTCCCGAGATTCTGCTCTGCTGGTAGTCTATTTTGAATTTTCTTGCTTTTTGCTTGGATCCTGTTAGTTCTTCCCATCTGGTGGCCTGCTACTTGCTAACGAAGTGGAATTCTTTCCTGCTCCGCGAATTTTCCACTCTCTTCCGAGTGAAATTCTGACGTTTGGACTTTTTTCTGCGTGGGACGCTGCATCCGTGCTGCTCCAGCAGGCGGGCTTAGATGTCGATCTTCTTTAGCCTGTTCTCTGGGCCGCTGTGGGCTATTCGAACCACACCCTTCTTGAAGGTGTTTTTACTTACTATCGGTTGCTGCTTCTCTCTAATCTAGGAGGGGATCTTCTCTTTCTATTCCCCTTTCACTTTCTGTACTGTTAGTCCTTTCTGCTCCTTTCCTTGGCAGCTGACGGTCTTGTTCAGACCAGAATCAGGACAACTAATAAGCGTCCCTCTGCTGTCCCGGCCCGATTACCCGTACCGATAGGTGGATTCTGAAAGGCTCATTCCCAGCGAGTATTGTCGGCTTCGGACCAGACCAACCCACCGGCAGTCAGTAGTCGAATCTATCGCTTGGCTGAATGAGATAAATCAAAATACGGCCTTGCATTATCAAAAATTGGTTCAGAGTCTACTGATGAGATACAGTACGTAATTAAGGCCGAAGCTATCACCCATCTTTGGCCTTAATTTACAGTATTTTGTTTATACAATATTTAAAGGCTAATAATATTAGCTTTTAAATATTGTGTGAATGAAACGTTCATTGAACATTATGGTGCCCGTTTACTTTTAGCAATACAGTTTATTTTGTGTATAATTTGTTCACTTGTATTTTCCTCTCATTAAAGCATTGAAGTTGAGACTTTGTCATGTTTATTGATAAACTTAATTTTTGTTTAATATAAAGAATACTCCTTTGGATGCAAATAGAAAAAAAAAAAAAAAAAACTGAGAGAATGTTAAAATTAACCGCACAGTAGTGAAACTGAAAGATTACTGAAATCTGAGTGGGATGAGCTAGACTTCAGAGAACACTGTTAATCCACCGTCGGATAATTTAGGTTCTACTGTTGTTTTCAGTTATCACGACTAGACCAGGGGTGGCGAAACTTTTTAAGGGTGTGTGCCAAAATTGACTAAATCTTTTAAAATACTATCCTTGCGTGCCCAGAACACCAAATTGGCTAAATCGTGTGCCAAAATTGGCTACATATTTTAAAAAAACTACCCTCGCGTTTCAGAACACAAAACGCATAATGCTTTGTTATCCTTCTTAATCAATGCAAATCTTTCACTCCAAGATTCTTAAAATTATCTGCTACTCCCCTCTTCATTTGAATGTTTTTGTTTCTTTGCTGGTTGAGCTGACATTCTAAACAATCTGTAGAGGACAAATAGCAATTAAAATATTTATGAGAATTTATGGGAATTAATGAAACATAATCTCCAATCTCCACGCCACATACAAACCGTAATTGACAATGAAGGAGACTACACTAAATACTGAATGTGGATAATATATCTCATATAACTTTATCAGTAACTTATGTTCTGGTGTGAAATATACAAATTTTTTTCTTAATCTCGTTTCACAATTTTGTCAGTACGTCTCGCCACGCCGACTTCAAACAAATCACTGCATGAAGTTTGAAATTTTTTTTGGGTACGCGTTCCATTGGTTCGCTACCCCTGAACTAGACAAACAGAATCACACAATCTTGTCTTGTACGATTCTTGCCATCAACTTTGGCTTTAAGGCAATAAAATAAAAACAGATACTATTAAATTCATTGCTGATTATTTAGTACTTACTTTCTTTCTCTGGCGGCCTGCTGAGATATTTTGGTTATGTATTGGGCTCTATAGTTTTCATAATGTACATCTCGAGTTACGTCTTTTAGATCTTGCATGTGAGTGCTGAAAGAAAGGTAAATCGGTTCATTTTCGAAAAAAAAAAAAATAACAAATAGTGAGAACTGGTATAAAAAATTCAAGAAGAATGTTTGAATGCCATTTGAACCATTAGGAATTCTTGTGTTCGTTTTCAGTTGGGACTGTAGTTACACGAACTCATCCGGTAGGAGTAGGATCTCAGTGTTCTCTGTGAATAATTTAGGGTTTCTCAACTCGCCCAACAGACACATCGGTCGATGAATGCAGAGCTGAATGAAATAATACACAACAAGAAGATCCCACATAACATCAAAGGAACTGAAGAAATAGGATCAATGTAGCCAATACGCAAACTCCACAAACAACACTCTAGCTACCTGAAACAATAACGCATAATTTGGACATTTCGATATACTGTACACAATGCCCTCCAGCATGTATTCAGCTACAAATGGGAGGGAAAAAAATATATATAATGTCTGGTTAGATGAAAGGCATTTACTGTAATATCAAGTTTCAGTTCCACTGGCTTTGATGATATCGATAACTCTCTGGCGGGGAGAGCTCATTCTGCAAGTTCTTGGTATGTGGAGACAGGAATTTGTTCCACTCCTCCCATAAGGTTATGCGTAGTTCTCTTATTAAACTAGGACGTCCCCATATCGCTTTTTATGAACTTAGTGCAAGCGACGAGATTTGTATTTTACACTCTTTTGTGTGTGTGTGTGTGTGTGTGTGTGTGTGTGCATGCGCGCGCGCTTGAGACCATATGAACGTTTAGAGGGGCCAACCGAAAAATTTGCCGAGACTGAGAGGACCGAAGTGAATAAATGATCCGGACTTGTAATATTGTGAGCTTTAAAGTTTTATAGTTTTGAAATTTTATATTGTATTTAGTGTTTTACTAAAAGTCCTGGAAAGGAGTGTTGGTGAGCACAATCAATCCTTTGTAGATTGGATTGATCTCAGGCTTGTCACTATGAGAGATGAAAGGGTTGAGGAGGAGTCCTCATTCGGGTCAGATGGATCATTGACAGAGGTGGAAATGTAAGAAGTACATGAGGAACAAATCTAGTTAAAGGAAGCAATAGTGTACGTTGAAGAATCTAGTCAAGGTCAATTTCTGGAATTGAAAACGATGTGTGGGAGGAGTTCATGGAGATAAGAAAGACTCGGATCAATCTCCAGAAATTCTTATGGAAGTAAAACTTCTTTAGGCGCGCCCCAGGCAGTTTTCAGATGACAGTAACTTGCGTTCGTGGATTGACAAAAAAACAACGAAAATGCGACCATTCCCATAAGTAAATGCATTACAGGTACTTTTTATAACCAACTATTGTACCATGATAAATATCCCGGTTTTTGTGCGATCACCGAACTTAAACAGCGTTAAGTACAGCTAATAATTTGGAGGGTGACCAGCTGGTTTACTTGAGTTTTTGTCCTTATTTATTTATTTTCTCTTTTGTTAACCTGTGGAAAAATATTCTTCCGATTTTCACGTATCATTTAAATTTGTTAATTGGTATGATAATGGGCTCACATCTGGCAAGTATGGGCTTGGCACACCCAGGGTCCTGAGCTGGATATCATCATTCTTCTTTTTCTTGATGACCCTCTCTCTCTCTCTCAGGGTAATTCAGAATTTTTTTTTTTTTTTTTTTGCTGGTGCAGCATAAGCCTCAGGCTTCCTTGCACCATATGGCTAATAATAATAATAATAATAATAATAATAATAATGTAAATCTGTGCTTTTATCTTTACTGTTATAGCCTATGGATAATATTCCTTATATTTTCGCTCACTAGAATCGCCGTTAAACCAATATAATTCAATTCGTAAACGTGATCACAATGACCGGCGTTTACTACATTATCGTATAGTGAAGGATATATTGTTATGGAGCGTCACAGGCGCCTCCGTATTCAGGTGGGCAGGAGCAGCAGTGCGTAGCACACGCTTCTTGATTAGACCGGGGTTCGACCCCGTGACCATTAAATACGGAGGATGCGGTAAGGTCAGGGAATGACCACCGCATTATCCCCGGAGCAATATAGCCTTAGTTGCTAATGCTCCTAAAAATCAAATGACATATGGAGCGTCCGTTATAAAGTGATTTTATCGTACAGTGAACCAATTGTAAAGCGAGGGGTTAAGTGGGCGTTGTAAGGCGTATAGAGCACGTATACGTGCAATGCGTTCGTGGATTGACAAAAAATTCCCAAGAAAATGCAACACAAAATGATTCATCCCCCCCTCCTCCAACACCATTGTGCCACTCCGTACCAGGCGCGAGCGACGCAGGATCCCCTACTAATTGCATCATGCCATTTCTTTCGTCATTCTTCATCGTATTTAATAAAAAAATTACGAAGGATGTTGTTGTTGGGTTTTTAGGAGCATTAGCAACTAAGGCCATATTGCTCCGAGGATATGCGGTGGTCATTCCCTGATCTTTCCGCATCCTCCGTATTTGGTGGTGGTAACGGGCTCGAACCCCGGTCTAATCAAGAAGCGTGTGCTATGCACTGCTGCTCCTGCCCACCTGGCTACGGAGGAGCCCAATTACGAAGGGGGGGGGGGAATTACAATTCAACATGTCGAAGACTAATAGTGAGCATTGTAAGGTATTTAGCATGTATACGTGCAATGCCACCACCGAAATCACCTCCATTTAGTACAAAGGAGAGAACTAAGCTATTTCGATAGCGGAAGAAATTACAGCGAGATGGATTGAACAAAGAAGCTGGAGAAGAACAAAGAAGCCTTACATCTCCCCAGAAATGTTAGAAGTGAATTTGGAAGAAAGAGTCATGGAAGTTGATACTGCAAATGAAAACGATGAAAAGTCCTCGAAACCCAGTCATAAACGAAAAGCGAAGAAGCCAAAACCAACTGCCAAAAGTACTCCATCATTTCGTGCAACACGTAGCAGGCGTAAGCAAGAGGATTTTAAGAAACACCGGAGCATCCACGCACAGTTTAAACCTATATTCCTGGATAATGATTTCGGTTCAGTGTGTTCCGTGTGTGATCGGCTTTGGTTCAAGTACGATGTGGCGATTGTAGCAGCTCGAGATCTTCAAATAGCATTTCCAAATGAGGATGTAAGTCCCTGGAGAGTTCACATTGCATCCAGGAATATTCTTCTTCTTTCTCAGATGCTTACCGGTGTGATTGACGCCTCCAGTCTTCGAGGACTTATCTCTACTCCACGTGCTGGACGCAGTAATGACAGTCCCTACCTACCGTTGCATTCTATACTGTGCAACCTGTGCTGTCTGAAGAATTTCTTCCCAAACAACGCAGTGAACCTTTTCAATTCATTGACAATAGACCCTGTGAAATACTCCGAAAGCAAGCAGCATAGAGTGAAGAGCATCTCAGAAGCGCACTGCTTACTTCAACTATAATCTTGACAATGAGTGAATTTGTAAACAATATTGTAAATATACGCACTTGTGTAAATATTGTAAATAATTGTATTCGTGCATTTTTGTACACCCTTCTCATATTGTATATAATTGCAATTCTTGCATTTTGTACACCCTTCTAGCCGGTCGGCTGTGTATAAGGGGTGAAAGCAAATACTTGCTATTTTTAATAAACGGATATAATAATAATAAGTAAAATGTCAGCCTGTAACAGCTGTCGTGACTCTCTCAAGAACAAAGTGATTCCGGCTCTATCGAAGTCAAATGGTTTTAAATATCATCGATGCCACAGCACTTGCCGAAACTATATTTGGTAATGGAACATCTCATATCTCCGAGGTTCCCATTCATGCAGATTCGTCGCCTACTGCATTCATACGGTCAATACGGGATCCTCGGTCCAGTGATAAATATTCGCCTAAAGAAGTTTCACTTAACTTCCGCTAAGCGTGCTCGGCGCACATACATTTTTTTTTTTTTTTTTTTTTTTGTGATGCTAACAGGGTGACTCGCGCGGCCATGAATAGTATGTTGACCATGTGGGACACACTCCATTTTTTTTAATGGCCTCTGTCAGGAAGCTCAGGCAACCCTTGCAGAGGCTAGCCAGATTATAATGGGCAGCCTGGCTCACCTCCCAGTGGTTGTGGCGGGCAACGTAGGGTCCCACTAGGGGCTCCGCTGCCAAGCAGCCAGACACAACAACAGAACAAAGCACAATACTACATTAACCATACATTACACTTTTTTTTCTGGCTGTGCACTAGTTCTGCATTTCGTCACAGAGTACATATGGGCGCCTCCGTATCCAGGTGGGAAGGAGCAGCAGTGCGTAGCACACGCTTCTTGATTAGACCGGGGTTCGAGCCCGTCACCACCAAATACGGAGGATGCGGAAAGGTCAGGAATGACCACCGCATATTCCCGGAGCAATATGGCCTTAGTTGCTAATGCTCCTAAAAACCAAATAACAAACAACAAACAAACAAACTATGCCACACTCGAAGACTAAGCCATTAAGTTATATGTACAAAATAAAAAAATAAGGTTTTGTCATATAGAATTAGAGATTGTCAGTCATTGGCTCAAAGTCAGGAGCAACAATTTACCTCTATTTTGAAAATTGATATAGGTAATGAAAAGGAGCATGAAAATGATCCTGCTGTGGCCTTAGTCAAAGCGGATAAGGATGAGATAAAGAAAAGCGAAGAGGTTGAGAAAAAAAATTACAGAAGAAATAGGCCAAGTATGAAAAAAGTAAAAGTTAAGAAGACAAGGAAAATAAGACAAGGATGGGGTTTTCCAGCACTTGTTTCTATGGCTGATATGAAGGAATTTGGTCTGAGGATTGAAACTCCAAAGAACCCTAGCCCAAAACTTATGGTATATGAGGTTCAAAAGGAATCGAGAAATATGAATTATTAAAAGAAATGTGGGAACGAACCCTTCAGGAATATGTTTTTGCAGTACAAGATGTTAAAGCAAGTGTGATAGCGCGCAGTTTCTAGAGTTAGTGGAAGAAATAGTAGTAGTAGTAGTAGTAGTAGTAGTGGCATGTGATGCAAGAAATCAAATGTATGAGCTTATGTAGCATCAGCCAAAAAAAAAAAAAAAAATCACACCATTCCCTCCAAATGCCTGTCCAGTTCCTCCTTAAATTTATTCAACCTATCAACTTCCACAACGACAGATGGAAGTTTGTTCCAGCAATTAACCACCCGCTGGCTAAAGGCAAATTTCCGCACATCTATTCTACATCTGTCTTTTCTTAATTTGAATATATGCCCCCTTAGGTTCGTAATCTGAACAATTGGAAGGATCCCATCAGAATTCAGCGTGCTCAACCCATTCAAGGCCTTATACACCTCAATCAGATCACCGCGCAGATGCCTAGTCTCCAGCCACTGCAATTTGCCTCTCTTGGTAACAGGATCCCTTCATTCCCCTCACCAATCTTGTTGCCCTTCTCTGTACATGCTCAAGTAAATCTACATCCTTCCTGAAATGAGGCCTCCAGACCTGTACGCAGTACTCAAGGCGTGACCTGACCATTGCCTTATACAGAGGGATAATCACCTCCTTTTCCTTGCTAGCAAAATTCCTATATATCATTGACAAAACCCCATGACCTGCCCTGGCAGCCTGTCTGTATTGCTCAGAGAACTTCATATCTGACTGCACAATTACTCCCAGGTCTTTTTCATTTTCTACCACCTTAAGTGTAGTACCACACAGTTGGTACGTTTCTCTGGGGTTACTTCTACCCATATGCAGTACTTTGCATTTGTCAAGGTTAAACTTCAGTTGCCACTTCTTAGCCCATCTTCCCAAATTATCTAGATCCTGTTGCAGTAGCACACTGCCATTACTGTCATTAACAACCCTTCCACCCTTTGTATCATCTGCAAACTTCGACATTAAGCCTGATATACCTTCATCAATATCATTGATAAATATACAAAACAACAGTGGACCTAACACCGAACCCTGTGGGACTCCACTAATAACATTAGTCCAAGAAGAGCAGCACCCATTGATTACCACCCTCTGTCTTCTCGCACTTAACCATCCTTTCATCCATTGTAGCAACTTACCCTTAATACCATTCTGCTCCAATTTGTACAATAGTCTTCCATGCGCAACAGTGTCAAAAGCTTTCCTGAAATCCAAATATATGATATCAAAATTATTTTTTGCATCCAGTTCCTTTGTAACCACATCATAATATCCTATCAAATTTGTCAGACAAGATTTTCCCTTAACAAACCCATGCTGTGTCTGAATTATTGCTGCAGTCTTGTCTAGATGATCCTGCAATGCATTTTTAACCAGCGACTCCATTATTTTACCCGGAACAGAAGTTAAACTAACTGGTCTGTAATTACTCGTGTCACCCTTTGATTCCCCTTTGTGAATTGGGGATACATTTGCACATCTCCAGTCCGTGGGAACCTCCCCTGAGTCCAAGGATGCTCTCATAATTATGGCTAAGGGTTTGCTTAGTTGCTTTGCCGCCGCCTCTAATATAACTGGATAGATCCCATCCACCCCAGGTGCTTTTCTTACGTTTAACTTCAACATTTTCTCTTCCACTTTGCTCTCAGTTATTACAAGATCATTAAGCACCCTGCTACAATTTGATGAATAACTGGATTTTTGAAGTAACTAAAAGAGTCTCTTTTGAAAGAGTGCGTGCTTTACTGGGACTGGCCCATCTTCCCGTGGTGTGGACGAGAATCCAGAATCATATCTCCAGGTGATTGGTACTTCTGTTTAGCCAAGTGGCCAGAAGAGAATAACAGAACACACGCAATACGCGAAACCTACACCAACACATTTCTGGTCCATTTACAGTTGATTCTGATCTTCACAGTGACACGAGGCGGAGTTGAACAGACGTTCTAGGTGCCGCCCTTTACACACACACACACACACACACACACACACACTTCTAGCGGAGTCAATGCCTAGGCGAATAATGGCTGTTATCCGTGAGAACAGTGGCTCACACGGTATTAGGTAAGTAGTCATCATTCAGTGATCACAAAGTCACACATAAGTGCGTCCAACTAATACTTGAACAGTGTGGCGTGATTCATTGCTGCAAGTCACGTTCTGCCACTTCTCGTATGTCCAATGCTTCCGTTCTCTGCACCAGGACAGAAGCATGATGTGTGTTGTTGTGAAACAGCTTTGGCTTACGGGCGTCTGCGCGACTGTTTGATCTCTTCTCTGAAATGTTTTTCTGATGGTTGTTTGTCTTGCTTTTTTCCAAGTTCTATTGTCTGTCTCTCGATTTAGCTCATTGAGGGTACTTTTTTGATTTTTCAACCCACACCATATTCTGGGGCTGTTGGTGATCTTTTCTCATTTGGGATTAATTCTGAAGTTAGCTTCTGTCTTCCATTGGCATACGAAGTTTCTAACAGTTGATTTTTGGTATTACTCTTTTTGCTAGCTATCTGTCGAAGACATGCAATGAGCATGTTCAGATAAGGAGACAAGAAACGGACGAGGTCCTTTTCTCCTCTCATTTTGTTTCATAATGCCGTTATTCTGAAATCAGACTTTCAGATGCCGTTATTTCGATTTTTTCCCCGTTATCTAGAAAGTTTTATTTTTAATATATTTAATGCAGAAATAATGAGGCTAAATAAGATATACAGAGATTAAGAATGCAGTTTCATTAACTTTACATAAAAAACATAAGCATGTTATATTCTGCCATTAATACACTCCTTCTTACGCCCGTTCTATTTTCTATTACGTTTGTCGCCAAGCTTTAATGTTGTTCTTCTTTTCTTTCTGTATAAGGTTTATTAACTTTAGGAGCATTGTGAGGAGTTTTTAATTTAAAATGAATGTAAAACAGCGGTATAATCCGTGATATCAGTACAGAATTCACTTTCAAAACGAAGAACTTAAACGATTACAGTAATCACGTAACTTGCTGTTTTCTTTTTTCGGCAATGCAAGACATCTGCGCTGTATGTAAACATCCGATCTCATTGTGCCGTTAGCTAGAATGTTCAAATATTGAGGTGCCGTTATTTCGACAGTCTACTGTATATACTGTTTTCGATCTGTTATGGGACCTCTGGAATAATCACTACTTTCCAGGGAGTTTGGTGTCCCAGTACTCTATAGGTATATGCTAAATGTTCAATATATTTCTCAAAGTTTCATACAGCACATGAAATTAATAACTGTGCTATTTGATTTCGTAAAGACATCTCGGTGTTGTTAATCATATTTATTTACATATTGACACACACACACTACTAATTTCCGATATAAAGTGGTGGTACTATGCGCTACTCCTTTTAAGTGTTCGTAAGCTCCACAAACGAATAGGGCCGTTCTGCCTTGCTGTAATTACGCATTCCAATTCATTTCAAAGATGGTCGATTGGGATGAGTTCGAGTTTTTGCTGGCCAATGCAACGTCCAATGTTAGTCTCTTCGCACTTTCACGGTGCTTGTTTTGTGATATGGAGCCATGTAAAGTGTAAGAGTCACTTCCATAAAGTTGTTACAGCTCTGGGCACAGAGATGGTGGACCATCATGTACGACACAACCTTCATGGTTCCTTGAGCTGCTACTGATAGACTTAGTCCAGGCCACGGTAAACACTCCCCAGACCGTGACACCTTCTCTTCTCTTTCCATTCTTATATTTGAGATAAAATAGGTAGCAGACATCCTACATACCCAAACACTACCATCAGACTGGAAGAGCGTGTGGTGTGGCTCGCACCACAGAACTGATTTCTATCCACAGTCTCTAATTATGCTGACCATCTTTGGTGTTAATTTTATTTTATATATATTCTTTACATTTTGTTTTACCCTGAACACTATCAGGCAGTTGTAGATTTATTTTTTTTTACCCTTCTTTGAAATTTATCGTATTTTTGCCCTTCAGAGTTCACATTTGGATCTGCAGTGCATTCCCTAATATTTATTCAAAATTTCGCTGGCTTAGTGTTAATTTTCAACTATCTTTTTTTTAATACAAAATAACTACTATTCCGGCTTTATTGATTCCATATTTAAAGATTAAAAAATAAATACAAGAAAGTTTTGGAATTAAGACGCAACATTACAAGTGATGTGTTGTATCCAGACAAAGATATACTGAGTAGTAGTTTATTAGCTCTTCTTTACTCGAAACGGAATGCTCCTTCAGTAAGGGCACATTGTTACCATCCGTTATAAAGCATGTCGACAGATATGTAGGAACGCTATATGTTGCAATTCGGTTCGAGAATGAAAGATTTAAATGACTTTAAACGTGGCATGATAGTCGGTGCCATACGCGTTAGTGTGTTTTTCTGTTCGTTAGAAGAGCTTCAATTGTGGCAAGGAGGAGAAGGTCCTGATCAGATGGTAGTCATGCAATAATTTTAGAAGCGCTTTTACAGAGTGTGTGAAAGGCGGATGCAATATTCAAAAAAAAATTACGCCCATTTTACCTCCATTATTAAGTGAGCTGTACCCGCCAAAGATCTCAAGAAGGTTGGTTGTGGTAGATCTTCCTTTAATTGTTGAATGGAGGTATGCAGGGCAATGACCGAAGCAGTATATGCTGAAATACGTTAAGAGAATTTGTTTAAAAAATGTTCAGGGTGTGGCAACTAATTTAAATGGGTCTGTGATTCTTTGAAGTCTTGGGATGGACATTTTTAAGCACAGGTCTTGTGAGGTAAAGTTTCCACATCGACAGTACGTTAGCGGTTTGCACGTTGCTGTTTATGCTTGGAGGAGTAGAAATGTAGGGCTACAGATCTTGAGAATGAATGGGGGAAGCCATTGGGCCCCATTGTAGCCCTGTTTTGGGAGATTGTTGATGGCCTGAGTGAGATCAGTCTTGTTGAGGGTAAAGAAGAGGCTTGTTGTACTTTATTTCTTTTCACGAAAAAGCTGTTATTTACTTTATCTATATCTTTTCCTCGATCATGGAGCGTGCTGAAAGCTCATTCGGAAAAGCATGGTTGCTTAATTCTGTTTCTTTATCGGTTCCTGTTCTTCTGTTATTAGCGATTATAATTGCCTTTTTACAAAAGCCTATTGTAAAATATTCGCTTATGGGCTTAAATCCCTGCTCTCACAAAGTACAATACTTAATTTCATATCGGATAAATTGCACTAAACTGAAGTATCCTGTTCCTACACTTTATATTTTGGAAGAAGTTGTTTTGGGTGTGGACTAAAAATTTAGGAAGTAATTTTGGGAAAAGGTCTAAAGTTTGTACTAAAAGGTTGGCTGGAAAATGAAGTTCTGGGATACATGGTGCATTATTATTATTTATTTGAACAAACTCCATATTGCAATAAGATGCATTTATATACAAATGTGTTGCCTTAAAAATCTTTGTGCGGTTCTAAATGTGTTTATTTGAATATTTGCAGCAAAATTTCGCAATTCTGAAAATTATTTAGAAAACTCCTAATGATGGATTGATTGCAGATTCCTGTTTAACTCGAAGTGGATCCGATATTTCGAAAAATGTTCCTAAAATTGCATTTTGCGTATACGAGAAAACATGCATCTCGAATTCTCTAACTTCAGGGATACTTCTATTCTGTAAATTGAATTTTACCCCTAACACATGCATTGAATATGCATATGTTAAATATATAACATATAAAAAAGTGCCTGATAATTTCAGTAATCCGAGAATTCTAGTCAAGGTAATTTAAAATTTTCTTTAATTCTTTAGAATGAAGGAAGACAAAAAAGAGATAAAAACAAATACAGTACTGAGTATTTACTCACCTAATGAGGAAGGTTCGAAGTTTCAGAAAGTCACTGTGTTTCGGATTTTCCACTAAAAGGTAAGAGAATATTAATTAACATTAATATAAATGATCACTATGAAACAAACAGCTATAAATTATAATATAGTGTATTCTCACAAGAGACTGATGTAACATGCTTTAACAGCAAATAAACCACCTTTTTTGAATATTCGGCAATCTTAAAATTTTTCAATAATGAAACGTCAAGTATTAAAAATCTTAAAATTTTAAAGTTAATATGATTGGCTTCCAATTGTTATAATTTAAGAAATATTCGCAGTCTGAAATGCATGTTTCATCTTTTAAAGACCCAGTAATAGTTGTAATTTATTAATTTTTTTTTTTTTTTTTTTTGCAAATGCAACAAAAATATTCACCTTCAAAACACACACACACACACACACACACACACACACACACACACACACACACACACACACACACACACACATTTTTCTTAAATGGATCGTGTTTAATCGTATCTAGATCTTATTTAAAAGATGTTGCAATTAATTTGGAGATGGTGATTTGCTGGAAAAACTTACGTGTATATGAGGCATTGTGTCTTCTCTACTCCTACAACATACCTTCTTTTCACTTAAGTTATTTTTTAAATAAAGGGGGAAATAAAATTTACAATTCACTGCTTTACTAATGACAAAAACACGTACATGGATTGGGCGAAGCAAAAATCTGATCGCTGCTTTACTAACAAAGAACAACTCTTGCAACGCCAACGATTATTGTTCTGAAAGAAAATTCTAAACAACCTTTCATTTGCCAGAAGTTGCGAAATAGATAACACATGTTATAATTCGTTATTCTGCTGAATTCAGTTTATTCTTATTGAAATGTTTATGATGTACAGGATTTATTATTAATTTTTATGTGAGAATTCTCTGAATACCTATTAAGCGAATCACGAACCGTATCTATGTTGTTATATATTACCCAATTACTACAATCACCGCATAATTTCACTTTATTTTCAAATGTTTGGCCACTTTCTTTATCTGACCTCAGTGGACGCGACTGCTGGTTTATTGATTACCTGAGGAACTGAGTTCATCAAGCAAATTCAAATCAATGGCCGTATTCAAAGTACGCTACGAACGACATAGAAAATGCTTTGAGCAACAGTTTGCAATTTAAAATACCACTGTACAGCAAATGGTTGCAGTAGGGTTTTAGGAGCATCAGCGACTAAGGCTATACTGTTTGTAAACTGCGTGTGTTCTGTTGTCGATTTTCTGTTTGCTGGATGAAAAACCCGCGTTTACGGGAGAATAAACCATGCTACCCTCGCCTGAAACTGACTAATTCAGCCACGTTGTGAAAAAGGCCATTAAAAATTCCTCACGTCATCTACGGAACTGTAACTCAAATATTTTCCAACCGGTGTGAGAAAAACGGCGATTCTATCAACTGTGCTATCCACGAGGGCGTACAGTAGGTCTTTCAACTTATTATCAGTGGTCACCACGCTGAACATGCTAATCAACTCGAGTTTGATCAGAGCTGTTCAACGAGAATAACGCGAGCATTTTGATACTGCCTTCTACAACATCAAAGGAGGATTCTTATTTTCCTTGAGAACTACATTAGCCTAAAAGGAAACGGCCTCGCATTGTTCTTCGTTCTTGTTCCAAGAAATGTCATCCTCAAGATCATTAAAACAGCTTATACTGGAACTGTCAGTTCTGAGTGCTGCAGGAAAAAGTCTGGTTATATTATTTTTGCGCCAATGTAGCTATGTATCTATATGCGCCAGCGCTTTGTGCCTGTAAACTGCGTATATTCTAAGATATTACCCAGGCACGGGCATAGGGATGTTTTCTACCAGCCCGAAAAATAGATGCTTCAGAGAAAGACTAGCTCCAGTTCTGCATGATTTTGTTAGTGTTTATTCACAATGAATAAGATAATTAATTCATTAATATATATATATATATAAAATAACTTTTGCATCACCTTCCACCATAAGGTCAACAGATCTTATGGTGGGAAGTGAAAAGTTCTGTCAACTCTCCGGATTCACGACGAATAAACCTTTTTTGACTCCATACGGTTATATATATTTTTTAAGTATTTGGTAGAATAGTCATTGCATTTTGCACCATAAATAATATCTGTAAATTGCGTGTGCTCTGTAGTCGATTCGCTGTTTGCTGGACGACAAACTCAAGTTTCCGGGAGAAAAAAAAAACACTGCTGTCCTCCCCTGAGACCGGCTAACTCAGCCACGTTGTAAAAAAGACCGATAAAATTCCTCGCGTCATTGACGGGACTTTAAATTAGGTCTTTTCCTCCCAGTATGTGGAGGAAGGTGATTATTCAATTGCGCTACCCCTATCCCGCATTTAACGCTCTTTTCTTCTGGTCCCATGGTTAGTCCTGTGTGACCATGGGACCAAAAATGAGGGGGACCGATCCCTTCAAAAGCGCTATAACGGGAATTTACTGTATATATGACTACAGACGCCTAAATTGGAGGGGAGTGGGAGGAAGAGCCACCTTCATGAGTGTTATCCATATTCTTCTTCCTTCCAAAGATTTAGGCCAAGTGGCCTGTTCTGATCTCATGCGATCTCTTGTTTTGGTGTCCCAGTTCTTCCCTTTCGAAACTTTTATAATTTTTAATTGGTTTTGGTAATCTATGATTAGGTTTGGTGCTTGTTGTTAAGCGCAAAAGAAACTTAAGGCTGTGAGGCCTCTTTATATTGTGTCTAATTGACTGAAGAATATAGAGAATATAACTGTCTGTATTCTTCCGACATAAAACCGGAATTTAGAGACAAAAGAGTCATGCAATCCTTTCATAGAAAGACTAACTCAGCCAAAAAAGTCCATAAATTCCTCACATCGCTTATTTCTAACTCGGGTTTTTCCGCGCGATATGAGAGGACTGTAATTATGACAACTGTGGCTAGCCAGGAGGATTTATCCTTCGAGGGTAGCACAGTTGGCATAATCACCAGAAGTTCTCCCCACACCGGTTAGAAAACACCTGAGATTGAGCTCCTCAATGTTTTTATGTGTCTTTTTTCACAGTTTGGTTGAGTTTGTCGGTCTCAGGCGAGGATTGCATGTTTTTTTCTGCCAGAAACTCGGATTTTTCGTCCAGTGAACAGACCACATAACAAACCCGATTTACGGATATATTATGTACGGCGCAATGTGGTCTAAGCGACTTATACGTACCATATTGCGCGGTTGATGCGCCTAAAATCCCAAAACGACCAACCCAGGAAGCGTTATCTATCATTTCATTCTACCTGTATGTTGTATCCATTTTTGTATATATTCATAAGGTATTTCTTCATTTTTATTATCTTTAAATTTATAAATTAAGTTGTTTTGTAAAATATTTAGTCTGCGTTCTGAATCCTCTTACACGTTTTTTTTTTTTTTCCATTATCCATGTTTCAATTCTGTATAATAAAGGTTTTAGAAATGTATTATATATATTATTGTAGTTTCTTTCTGATCATTATATGTTATGCCTGTAGCTTTGATAATCTTCATATAAAAGAGTGCAGTCAAGATATTAAAAAAAAAAACCAAAAAAAAAAAAAAAAACTGTGTACCTGTTCTAATATTTTATTGTCATTTAAATTTTTCCTCCGAACTGGCTGTTCACTTTTAAATGATATCAGTTTGTTTTTTCTTTGGAAAAAAACAGACCATCTCAAATTCGTCTATTACCTACCTCCTTTAAAAATTTTAGAGCTCGTTGTAAAGCGTTATTTTTATTTGCTGTTATCGCTTGATTATCAGCAAAAAGTAATGTTTCTGTTTTGTTCGATCATTGATATTTATTCCAAACTTTTTTTTCCCTTCCATTCCTGACTATTCATCAACATTAAAAAGATTTGAGGATAAACTGCATCCTTGTCATACACCTCTTGTAACCAGTTTCCAGTCTGTAATTTCTTCATAGAATTTAACTGCTATTTCATATCATTGTAGATCTTGAATTAATTTATAGAGATGGCTGGATATATCATATTCATGAATCATTTTCTTCATTAAAATATTCCCATTTTCTTTATTGAATACGTTCTTATGATTAAATGCTAATCCTCTTTTTTGAGATTCTCTTCTTTTTCTCAGTCAACAGTTTTAATATAATTAAGGATTAATAGAGGGCTTTCCGTTACGAAACCGATTCTGTTTAACAATTTATTTTCTGTTATCTTGTTTAGTTTTCCTTTTAAAGCACAAGCAAAAATTTTATGTCCTGACGCTAAAAGACTGTTTTCCTCTATGGTTATTATAATCTTGAGGAATGTATATAGGAATTACAATGGCTTTTTCCTGTTCTTTTCGTAATTTACCTATTTAAATTTATTAAGCAGATTTAAAAGTGTTAATTTAAAATTATTCCCAGGAATATTTAAAATTTAATTAATTTCACATAGGTCTTGATGTTGAGGTTGCAGTTGTTCATATTCATAATTGCATTCCTTCCATGAATTTGTAAAATATTCTAACCATTTTTAAGTTATAACTATGTTGATTTTTATTGCCTTCTTTGTCTTTATTCATAAATTTTTAAAAACATTTTGGTTGGGGGTTTGTTAAATCGTTCTTAATCAGAGATACGAGAGGGATTGAAAAGTTCGTAGACTGAGTATAAAGGGTTTATTTGAGGAGTCTGGTAACTTGTTACTTTTCAGCATATTCCCCTTTGGAGTCAATACACTTTTGCCGTCAATGCTGAAATGCTTTTATTCCAGCTGCGTTCTCTTGGTCTCCAGGAATACATCCACTGCAGCAGTGACATCCTTATCGTTTGGAAAATGTATGCCAGCCAGGGTTTTTTTTTTTTTTTAATTAAGAAATAAGTGATAGTCCAATGTTGCTAGATCTGTGTATATGGGAGAAGATCCAAAAATTCAAAGACGTACTTATGCAGTGCAGCTATAGCAGTGATAGACTTGTGAGCAGGTATGTTATCCTGTTGGAACAAGACTCGTTTTCTGAGTTTTCCTCGGCGTTTTGTCTTTCCTGTTTTCACATAAACGCCTCACGTCTTCGTAATACGCTGTTGTGACTGTCTGGCCTTTCTGAAGATAATCCACTAGCAACACTCAACTACACAACATAACCATATCCCATATACTTTTAAAACTGTGGCCTCCACAGAGTACACAACGCGGAGATGGGGGGGGGGGGGTAACCCCTGGTGTCGTTAGATGGCTAACATACTTTACACTTAGCAACACGCTATCATTTACGCGGGTGGCAGAGTGGTGTTGCCACCGTCTTCCCACACCGGGTGGAAAAGGCCCAGGTTCGAATCCCGTCGATGACGCGAGGAACTTTTATGGGTTTTTTACTCCGTGGTTGAGTTAGTCGATCTCAGGCGTAGCTAGCAAGGTTTTTTCCCCGGAATCCGGGCTTTTTTGTCCAGAAAAGCAGGCAAATCGACCAGAGAACACACGCAATTTACAGACACAATACACATTTTTTTTTTTTTAGCAACACTCCATGAGCATCCCAAAAAAAAAAAAAAAAAATGCTATCACCTTGCTATTGTTCCACTGCTTAGACTGCTCCTTTGTTCTCTAGCTGAAAATGATGAACCCATGTCTCATCCATGATCACAAACTTTGCCAGGAAATATGCTGGATCTGCTTGTAAACGATACAAATGTTCACCTGAAAACTCTACAACTCTTGTGGGACCGGTCGTGCTGACACTCTTTTTAGCGAGCACCTCTGTTATTATGTGGTATATACGTTCAGATGAGATTTCCAGGACGATAGAAAAGTTCCGAACTGTCATTCGTCAATCACTCATAACCTATCATGCACGCTGACGGACGTTACAGGTTTTTCACAGCGTGGATCATCTTTCAGGATCCCCTGGCTTCGTTTATATTCTGCTGCCCACTTGTTAACCATGAAATAGGAAGAGGTATCCTCCCCTGATGTTGTAACCATAATGTTATGAATTACTTTTGGCGTTAGTCCCTTTTTTTCCAAATATTGGATGACTGCACAGTGATTGATTTTGTCCATCTCTCCTCATCCACACAACTTTAACTTTAGAACCTGTAATTAAAAAAGCACTTTACTGAAACTGCATAAAACTTGGTGGGTTACTAATTGAAATGTTACATATTAAATACAGTAATTTTTAACCCTGCACCACGACTCTTCCATACTCGGGCCACAAACTTTTCAAGCCACCTCATAGAATTATTCCAACTTTTTCTGTTCTCTTTTCTAGATTCTTTTTTTGTTATTGCTGATTCTCTCTTTTATTCTGTTTCTGATTATATTGTTCAGTTGCATTATTATTATTAAAGCCTGCACTGTTCTCTTCTATTATTTTGTTTATTTCGTCATCCCAATTTCGTAGACATCTTTTTCTTTTTCGTTTTCTTTTCCCTTTTTTTTATTTTTTTTATTCTAAACTCTCTGTGGCAGCACGTAACAGAATTTCTTTGAGATGCTTCCACACTTTACTTCTCTCTCCCTTCACTCCTAACTTTCGTTTTTCTTTTATTAGTTTCTTATAAAGCCATCTTATACATGTATCATTTAAATCGTGTTTCTAACCTTGTCTTTGTTGCAGTTTCTAACTCAAATTCGTTAATATATTCCGACATTTAATTTTGAGTTTACTATAATCAATTAATTAATGTTTTGTAACCTTTGCAGAACATGTGTGTATCTTTATGTTTGAAAAAAGATATTCATAATTCTAAGCCTATTATACGGTGTTTCTCCAAATTTTTAAAACCACGCTTCACGTCCTTTCCTACGCGAGCATTTGGATGTCACCAAGGATCAAATAATTCGATTTATTTAATGTGTAAATTATGTTCTGAAGTTCTTTATAAAGTTCACTTTCTTCGATACTTCCTTCTTCTGGAGCATAAATCCTATTACTAATATAGCCTCTTATTAATTTTAAGAATACTTTTGATATTCTTTCATTTCGTAGCGTACATTGAGTTTCCTTGATCCTAGTGGAGCAATATTTGGATATTACAGGTTATATTGCTTTCTACAGGCACATTTCTTCATGGCTGCAATCTGCGAATGGATTCTTTCAACACAATTTCTGGCCTTGTGAAATTATAATGCATCATTTCACAAAGCCAGAATTGTACAAACACCTGGTTCCTGTAACATGAGAGTGAATGCAGCTCACTATGGTCTTCCCCAGATCTCAATATAATTAATACCTGTAGATGATGTAGCACATACTCTTCGGAGTAGAGATCCGCAACCATCCAACTTGCAACAACAGTGAGAAACACTTGAATTTACATGGATTAGTATCCCCGCGACACGCATTGCCCACCTCGTTGAGTCTATACCACGACGGAGCCTAGCTGTTCCGAGGGACCTAAAGGAGGACGTTTATTATATTGGATAGATGTACCTAAAAAAGTGGCCACTCCGTGTTTTCATCGCCACTATCAATGAAATTGTCTCTTGTTACCACGTATTTCATTGAGATACCACAAATATGTTATAGAAATAAAGTCCAATTGCTTTATTGTGATAAGTGTACTTATTTGCATGTCAAATAAATTTAGTAGTAAAATTAATTGCAAGATGCCCGGCCAACAAATAATGAAAATTGCCCTTCAGGTTTTCTTTATATAAGCATGTCAGTTTTTCTTTGTCGCTTCTTCTCTTATTTATTAATCTATTTTATTTATTTATATTTTATTTTTTGAATAATTAAGCCCAAATTAACTACAGAATACTGAATTTACATCTAGGCTCCCATCACTCCCTTGAATTTCAGAATTCTCTATTTTCTTCAAACGAGTGCGATTAGATTAATCAGTGAGTCCTCGCACTAATTCGATTTTATTCAGCAGTTTCCATGAGCACTATTCCTCTGACCTGACATCTGAATTTTTTCCAAAACTATCTTGAATATGCATGCGGTGATGACGGGGCGACCATAATTTACCGTTTTCTACAATCATTAAAATTTTGATTCCACTTCACTTTGAAAGAAGAACTACTTCCCTTCCTTCCCAACTGAAATTTACAACATGCAGCAGTGTTAATTCGCTTTTTCTCTGTTCCTAACATTCAGAGTATTTGAACTACTGTACTATAGTTTAGAGCAGTGTCACGCAAACTTTTCCAGCCGGGACTCCTTTCCTAGCTTTACTAGAAAATTCCCATATTAAAATACTATTTCATTTTACTGTTCTCGGTAATAAAACATTTTTATCGCCGCCAGACAAAATTATTTCCAACTCACTTTTCAAAAATTTGCTGCTCCGTGTTTCTGCATATCCCTACGGGCTTCTCTGCGGATCCCTTGGAATCCTCGGATCACAGTTTGCATGCTAATGCTGTAGAGCAAAAATTATGAGCCACATTGAGCTTTCTTTATGTTTGTCACCTTTTTTTTTTTTTTTTTTCTGACTAAGCATGTGGGGAAAATACAAACAAAGCAAAATAAAACCTAACAACTATTCTTTACATACATTTTTTATTGACCAAGGTTTGTTTCGAATAGGATTTTGAAACAATTCAGAATATATAATTTCTTGTATATATAATTTATTTGTTTCGCTTAGAACTAATTCAAATCCTAAAAAATGTGTGTATTTACCTTCAACAATTCCCCAAGGATATAAACGGCCCCGAACTTTCCTACCGTTCACTTCAACCACTTGGGTACTTCCTATAACGGCAAAAGGGATGCTTTCCTAAAGTCAAAAATAAAGAAGAAAAAGGAAGATTTTTGAATATTATTTGACTATAAAACGCGTTAACGGACAATGTTATTTCAAATTGGACAAAGTTAGAAATTGCTCTTCAGTTATAACCAGGGGTGGCTCGTCCATAGGCACTGCGACACTGCAGCACCCCAGCTATTTAAATTTAGATATACAGTGAACGGAGTTATATGAAATTTTGTGAAGAACAATGCAACGCAATGAATATTTTTATTAACAGGACCCGCATATAGTATGCGTATCCTCTATTTCCAGTATCATTTCAATAAATAAACGAATAAAAACACGAAATCGTTTCCAACTTTGAAGTTTAATTAACCGTAGGCTTCACTGTGAGCCAAGCAGTGACACACTTTGCATTCCAGTGAATATCTGGTAGTTGGTTGCCATTGGCAACCTGCCAATATACATTTTTTTATAGGTGAAACGAATCAAAGTCACTGTAAAATGCACAGTGCAGATTTCATCGTTGACCATGATGAGTGTGTAGCCACAATGTCGGTGTCTTTTTGGTATTCGCCCGAATTCCCATTAAGTAACTAAATAATATCAGTGTTAAGTCAATACTCAACATTCAACAGTATAATTATCTGATTACAGCTTAATTGCGAATTGAGCTTGAATTTGGTAAGATGATGTTGTATTATGAGGCGATGTGTAAGTGAAACATTATTTCTACGACATACGATTTTGTGAAATTTGATTCGATTATGGCCTCCATGCTTCCCCATGAAGTAAATCGCGTGACAGTGAATAAACTTCAGCAGCTTAGTTTTTCACAATTATCTCTCCAAGAAAAAAATGCGATTAAAAAAGAAGGCCGCCCCACATCAAAGATTAAAATTTCTCAGCTGGGAATAAGTAATAATAAGAAATATATTTGCAGTTTTAAAACTGAATGGTGGGTGCCAAAGGAAAAGTTGGCTTTGTGGTTGTGAAGTTAAAAATGCATTGTTTTGTTTTCCATGTTTACTGTTCGTAAGTGACTTAACGTGGACAAAAAGTAGCTTTATAAACAAAAAAACACAGAATGAAAGAAAAAACTCTAATATATGAGAGTTCTGAAAAACATATTGATAAAGTGATTTCACTATCTCTTTAGGAAGTGTAAATATCAAAGAACAACTTATTGAGGCCTACAGACTTTCGACCTGCAAACATAACAGAAAAGTTACCAAAAAGCGTGAGGTATTATCTAAAATAATAGACTGCATTAAATTTTGTGCACGTTTGAAATTCCTTTAAGTGGACATGACGAAAAAGACGATTCTCAAAATCCAGAAGTATTCAGAGGATTAATAAATTTCGCCTGTACATCAGTTTCCGATTTAAAGAACCATTTAGCAAGTAATGCAGCATTTAAAGGCATTTCAAAAATTATTCAGAATAATATTCTTGACTGTTTGCTGCAAATATGCCGGGATGAAATAAAAAGAGAAATTAAAGAAGCTTCATTCGTAGCTGTCATGGCTGATGACACAACAGATGTTTCAGAACATATACAAATGGTAATTGTTCTGAGATATGAACTGAATGGAAACCTTTTTGAGCGTTTTTTGGAGGTTTTTTTTCACTCCGGAAAACCAACGGCAGCCGGAATATCAAAGTGCATTCTAGATCAGTTAGGCATAATCCTCAAAGGAAATACTCAAAAACTGGTTGCTCAGACATTTGATGGCGCAAGTGTGATGAAAGGCAAGAAAGGGGGAGTTCAGGCTAAAATAAAAGAAGTGTACAAAAATGCACATTTTATTCACTGCTATGCTATGCACACCAACTGAATCTGATGATGAGAAATGCAGCAAGTAGCACCCGAGATTCAAGAATATTGTTTTCGAACCTCATGTTGATACCAACATTTTTCCCTAGATCACCACAGCGTCTCTCTGTTCTCAGAAAGTATATGGATTGCCGTGTTGCCCGACCTTCCCCTACAAGGTGGAATTTCAATATACGCACCATGAACAGCGTTCATGAAAATTTTGAATCCTTAAAAATGCGCGTGTAAGAACTACAAGCGACAGCAAACGCAGATAAGACGATTTCAAAAGCAACTGGAATTTTGCACATCTTGAGTAATGAAAAATTCTAGTTCTGGTTAGAACTTTTCCATCAGATAATGCCTCACGTGGAAGTTATTTATAATCAAATGCAATCTCGAGAAATTGAGGCAGTTGAAATACATGAATATATAGGAAACTTTAATAGTCACTCCATGCTTTCTTATTAACAGTTACTTGTTAAAAGATTATTATATTTATTTATTGGCAGACTCTAGAACCGTTTCTCCGGTTGCTGTCTTAGCCCGTTGTCAATCAAATCGCATGTCAAGTACTTCTCGGGCTCGAGATGCTGATAGGTAAAGGGACCCATATACCATCATACATGTATGACATACTTCGTGTTTGTTCATACCATGTTTGATGTTGATTGCCCATACACCATCATACATGTGTGACATACACGAAATATGAAATAGTCATTCTTGGACCATCGAAGAAAACGGTACCAAACGGTACTAGTAAACAGTTATGGACAGCGAAGACGAGGTTTGCATTGCTATTATTCTATCCTACCTTTGTGCTAATGAAAAAATAAAAAACGGAAGAAGAGATTTTGGGTGAACGACTGGTTCAAAAAATTCCAGGAAGGAGGAATTCCAGGTCCTTGAAGTACCATAGTGCTGGTGTATGTAATATAAGCACTAAGCAAGAAATCGGAGCTGGACTGGACGACATATTATGTCGTCAAATCCAGCCCCCGATTTCTTGCTGGTTTCAGTTTTTGATGTGAAAACATCTATAGCGGCGCTAGAGTAAAATCGATTGGTAACAAAATTTTCTTGTAACGGAAATGACGCAATTTATTATTAACGATTTTTTTTTCTATGGAAATGAAGCAATTGACATTACTTGCTGTTTGGTGGTTGTTAGATTTTAAATGACGCAAACGAAGTCATTTCCTAAATGGCGCTAACGATGCTAACTCAGTCACTAACTAAATGACGCCAACTCAGTCACTAATGTTAATTCGGTAAAGTAAGCAGCGGGTAGTATTATGCAAGAATAAAAGCAGAATATTATGCAAGAAAGCTGGTAGCAATATTACGCAAGAATAAAATGCAGACTTGAATAAAATCTGTTTCTCAAGATTTTGATCATCAACCGTCTAAGTAGCGTAAGTAAGTTTCGATCAAACCGTTCAAAAATTTAATCGGTTTTACAATTGCGATAAGATTTCGCGATAATATTGTGCAAGAATAAAAGCAGAATATTATAATGTACAAGAAAGCGGGTGGTAATATTATGCAAGAATAAAATGCAAGATTCTGATCAACATCAACCTCCTAAGTAGCGTAAGTATGTAAGTAAGTTTCGATCAAATCGTTCAAAAATTTAAACGGTTTTACTCTAGTGCCGCCATAGATGTTTTCACATAAAATGAAACATCTTTCATGTGTACAGGGTACACACGTGCTTTTTTAGTTCACGCCTGTTCGCTGATCGTAAGGAGTTGATTTTTCTTTTTGTGTTGACGATACTAGCGTCCAGTTCTTTTTGTTTCAAAATCCCTGTTAATTCCTTCTAACACTCTTCTTTCAATTGTTTATTTTTGTAACAATCACTTTTTATTTTCCACAATGCAGGCATATCGCGATATGTGTCAATAAAGTCACGTGAAAAATCTTTGTCCGCCAGGTTCACGCTACGGAGAATAATAGCTCAAGAACGTCGAACACTTCAATACACGTCCAAACCTGCATGAACTAACACTCGATGTATGACACACCGCGACTAAAAATCAAACATGTTTTGATATCCGTCATACATGAGTCTGGTGTGTCATACAGCGCCATACAAAGTAATTTTGATATGTCATGCATGTATGATCGTGTATGGGTCCCTTAAGAACAACAAGCGAACTCCATAATCTCATTAGCAACCATCGTGCAATCAGTCCCCGTCATTCGGAGCGAGACAATTCATTGCACTAAACAATTCTATGCATTGCAGTTCGGTGTAGGAAGACAGTTGGTGGCTGCAACAATTTAGTGAATTCTGTGCGAGAATGTGGTGTATGACAAAAGCAAGACCGAAAATGCAAACTTTTAACAGGCGTGCTGTAAATAGGTAATGTAGTGATCACGGTACTTTTCATATTTTTGACAGAGTGCACTAACCACCATCATTAAATCTGCATGTAATAACTCGATTCGTATTGGATGAATTTCCATAAAATTTTATATTTGGATTTTTCAGAAATATTTGTCGAGTCCTCTCAATTTCATTAGAATCGAAGGGGGAAAAAATGGCAATTATTACTTCTTTGTCCATGCGTCCATTCTAATGTAATAATGCGATTTTAGTGGATGGATTTTCATTAAATTTTATATTTGGCTCTTTTCGAAAGATTTGTCGAACCCCTAAATTTCATTAAAATCGGATAAATAGAAATCTGGGGCTCTGGAATACAGCATAAATTGGTTGAGTATGTACCCATTTGTACCTGTTATCTTCATCATGACAGTCCATCCATGTTGTAAAGTTGCTACAACGTGCTGAAATTAATTGGTGCATACCCACATTCCAACCAGCCTATTGAGTAGAATCTGGTTGAATATTTTTACACAAAATAATTTGATTAAAAAATACATTATTTTTCTTTTTTCTGTTATTTTATAAATTTCTACATTCCTCGAGTCTAAATGACAAAGCTTTCTCTTTTGGGTTCCTAAACTTTTTACTTCATTGATTTTCTTAATTTCTAGTGCGTATGTGATAGACCGAATTGTCATATTCGCCAAATTATCACATATAACAAATTACATCGAACGCTGGTGCGGCGAATTGACGTGATCCCTTTAACAATATATTCTCATAAAAATTTACGCATTATTATGTTCACTATGAAATAACGTGATTTAGTATATTGTTGTGTTTGTGGAGAACTGGAGGACTGGCACCACGTAATGCACTCGTGTAACATCTACCTGGACCTACGCAATCAACTGTTATTGGATATAAATTTAACCACACTCAGTCCGGAAAGCAACCTGTTAAAATCAAAAGAAGCGTTTTTAGCTTTTAGCAGGTATGCCTCAGCAGTCTTCAAAAGGCGTTGGTATCATCTCTCCACGTCTGATCCCACAACATAGACATCCACACCAGACGTTCCTGAATGATCTCCCCTCGTATATGCTCTTCTCTCATCACCGACCACTTTCAGAACTGAATAAACACCTAACTGGACATCTTCCGCGTTGGAATGACGGCACTGAACTGATATATATCAAACTCAGACACTTCCCGTTGCACCTACCCAACTTTGCAGAACGCCCTTGTTCCGCCAGCTGTCTTCCTTTCCCTGGCCTTCTGTGGGCCCTACTTTGACTCAACGACTTCTACTATCTTCCCACTCTCTTCCCTTTTTTTTTTTTTTTTTTTTTTGTCTCCGTCCAGAAAGCTCAGGCGACAGATCAGCCAGAGTGTCAAGGCAGCCTGGCTCACCTCTCAGTAGTGGTGGCGGGCAACGTAGGGTTCCACTAGGGGCCCTACGGCCAAGTAGCCAGAGACACAACAACAGAACATAACACAATACTGCATAAACCAGACACTACACTTTTTTCTGGTTTATGCAGTAGTTCTGCATTCCATCACAGAGTACAAACGGCGCAGATGGCGCCTAACCCTAAATACTATATAAAAAAAAAAAATTGTTTAGGCCAATGATAAGTCAGTAGTTTACCTTACCTTTGCGTATTGGTTAATACAGTATTTGGTTACGTCTAACATGGCCTGTTGATTCGATGAAGTTAGTTATGTTAAATGAATTCATGCCAATTATAAGATGTTTATGAGATAATTGTTGTTATTTAATTTTTTTTAAGGAGCATTAGCAACTAAAGCCGTATTGCTCCGGGATATGTGGTGGTCATTCCCTGACTTTTCCACATCCTCCGTATGTGGTGGTGACGGGCTCGAACCACGGTCTAATCAAGAAGCGTGTGCTACGCACTGCTGCTCCTTCCCACCTGGCTACTGAGGCGCCTTGTGAGATAAGCTGCTGGTCTAATATAATGAGAGCTATGCATACATTTGTAAAATGGTTGCTAAATTCTTTGGCTTGCTCGCATCGAATGCAAGGAAAGGTAGACATTGCTCACTGGCGAAGGAATTAGCCACCTAACAGTAATCCAGAGTTTGAGTAAATCAATTCAGTAATCACTAGATTTAGGATCACAAAGAGTTTGGAGAATACAATCCTTTTATTGTATTAAAGCTTCTGCAAAAAGATCATTTGCTTATGAAACGACGTACTCTTCGTTTCATAAGCAGGGAAGGATTATTTTTTGATAATCTAAGATGCACTTAAACATTAATGCTATTAAGCACATTCAAATATGCACATTTCCGGGTCGCCATCAGTGGGATTAAGGTGAAAAGATCGGCAATAAACCTGATCATGAACTTTAAAACTTTTGGTTCTATGCCAGGTAATCTGTTTTAATTGGTATAAAAATTGCACCAATAAAAGCAAATATATAGCATCATTAAATTCAAATGTTTTCTCTAATTTTGATAACGGTGAGCTTGAATTCGAGCCGGCTATTCTTCGTGACTAATGAATCACGAAGAAAATCTGAAAATGTCCATCTCAATTTTAATTTGCATTTGTGGCAACAACTGTTGAAAATATTTTATCTCTAGGTCTTTCTGTTAGAAAATTCCCTGAGCGGCAAAGCTCGCAAATAATCATCGTTGGGCTACAGTCGTGCTAGTGACGACTGTAGCCTAACGACGAATTTTGTGCATCTTGTATCAGCTTCTTTTATTACATGTCGGGCATAGACACTTTCTGCACACATCCATGAGCAAATTGGGTTTGCAAGTTACCTTGGTATTGCACTACTCTAAATAAAAAGCACTGCTGCAATGGAGATGTATATTGCTATTCATTTAAAATGGAGTTAATATGATTGAACTTCCATATTCTCTCTCTCTCTCTCTCTCTCTCTCTCTCTCTCTCTCTCTCTCTCTCTCTCTTTGTGTGTGTGTGTGTGTGTGTGTGTGTGTGTGTGTGTGTGTGTGTGTGTGTGTGTGTGTGTGTGTGTGTGTGTGTGTGTGTGTGTGTCAGCCATAATCTCCTCATAACAAATCCATGCTGTGATCGCCTTATAGTTTTATTCCTATCAAATTGCTCTTACATTACTTCTTTAACTATTGATTCATTATTTTTCCTAGGCACATAAGTGAAACTTGCAAGGCTGTAATTACTCGCTTCGCCTTTTGAACTATCTTTGTGAATATAAGAGACATTTGTACATCTAATGCTCTCATTAATATAGCCTCCATTGGTTACGTTCCATTAACCTTCTTGATTTTAGATGCAACAACTTCTCTTCTAGCTTCCTTTGACTTATAAAATCTACTTATGGTAATCATTTATGGTAAAATTAAAATTACCTAGAACCATTAAGATGAGCGGCATCGCATATAATTAGTACGAGCTGATATATTGCGATTTATCAATTAGATAGGTATCTCTTACAAGTTCTGATACATGTGTCCAGATGTAAATGTAGTTTAAGCTTAATGATGTGCTGATAAGCTTACATAGTAGCTGTATGATAAGCTTACATAATAGCTGTATGATAAGGTTACACAGTAGCTCATCAAACTGTTCTGAGATCGAGTAAAAAATTCTATTTTTGAGCCCTGCATTCATGGTCCGTTTTTAGACCATCAAAGGAAACTTTGTTACACCCTTCTGGGCCGGTCTTGAAGAAAGGATCTTCTCAACTCTTTAGTCCAGGAAAAGAAATTTCCGAGAATATGATTATAGGGAATAAAAGTATGATGTCGAATAAACTGCTTGCGGTACACTGCCAAATATTATTTAAAGCATGTTTTAAACAGGAAGGGGCATTTGCAAGGCGAGAAATGGTGCATTCTGCATCATTCTTCGCGCGCATCATATTACTATCATCAAACAGATGAAAGAGCGCTTTTGTCTGGGTTTAGGGTCCTCTTTAGTTGGAGCGGGTGGGGAATAGTTTTTTATTTTATCATAGTAGCAGCACTAATTTTACAAAAATAGTATACATATATTGTATTTGCATTCAAACAGGTATATACAAGTATACGCTTTTATATACCTATTTGAATAAAAAAAAAAAAAATAAATAATGGCCGCCATAGCCGAGTTATCAAACGCGAGGGGTACATTTGTACATGCATTTGAGCTGACGGTGGTTGCGTGTAGAGCATAAGTTAAATATTTTAATGGAGGCTGTAATTAGGCTGAGGAAGTAGGGGTTTCCTCCGCGAATTATTCCAGGTTTTTCGGCCGCATAATGCGCAAATCGGCCAGGGCACATACACTTATACAAACATAATACACAATGGCACAATATAGTATAATTCGCTAATGCGCCTAAAACCCAACAACAACTCAAGTGAACAACGTGTTAAATACACTGTCTTACCAAAAATCATCGGGCATTCCTCTGACTGTAGGATATTGTGTCACTACGTATTATGTAAATATTTGGCCTGTAAAGGTGATCGGCGGTTATCACGTATGCCAAACGATAAGCGCACGGAAAGGTTAATAGAGTTGTAATGGTATCTGCCTGTCTTGGAATAAATGGTTACGTTACCTTCCGTCTTTCATTGACGTACGATGTTTCCAGCAATTGATTGTGTCTCACTTCTTCTGCTATCTGGCAAAGCGAATGGGCATTCTGTAGCAACTGTTATTTCACTTCTTGCTAAGAGGTCTAGGTCCTTTTCTCTACCGGTCATGTTAAACTTGCCTAATATTAAGTTACACCTCTTACATCCTCTTTTAACTGGTGCTGCCGTTTTTAACGGAGATTACCTTATAAGTCGACTTATAATTTTTACTTTGAAAATTCCTTCATAATCATATATTCTGTATGCAATAAAGAGTTCTTCTTCTTCTTCTATATTCACTGTATAAGTCGATCCCCCTTTTTCAGCCATATTTCGCATCTCGTAAAGTGGCTTGAAGAACCACTGTTTACTTTTTAATTTATTATGTCTACTCTTCATTTTAAAAGGTTACGGGGTGAAGCTTTTATTATGTAACCGAGCCATTCCTTGTTGCCTTTTTAATTTTCGAAAGCATGACTTCTGACAAAGTAAACGAACTATTTCGCCTATTGAAGAAGATGATTAAATTATTGGTTGAACAATTTTGAAAAAATTATCATTTATTTGATATGCATAACGAGGTTTCATAATTTAGGTTTTACCCTGGAATCTTCTCAATTTAACTGTTCTGTTTGACTTAATGAGAGTAGCCCGTGATCAAACAACTGATATAGTCGTAGTTTAACTGCGTCCCTCAGGGTAAGGCAAGCTCACGAGTCGCTTTTGGAACAACTTGACCGGAGACAAAAGTTGTATGTGAGTATTCATTGTAAAAGATATTAATAGATCACAAAAACTCCACAATCTACCTCGAAATGGGCTTTGCATATGAAGTGGTGGGATATGAAGAGAATAATTCATATGGAACTACTACAACTGTCTCTGCATGTAACGCGGTTGATGGCGTCGTTGCATCCTTGTGGGAAAGGTGTGTTCGATTCCCATCGTCTATCAAAGGCAAGAAATACTTCTCTTTGGGATGGGAAAAACTTTTAGGTTTTTTTTTACACCGTTTCCGAGTTGGCTGGTTTTGGGGGAAGATATATGCTCCTCCATAAACTATTTTTCATGCCACAAAACAGGAACCGATTGTAGAATACATATACAATTTACAATATGCTGACGCCTCATGGTCTAAGTTTGCTTCCGTGCAAATTCTGAAAAACCAAAGCCAATTCTGTTGTTGCTGCAACCGAATCAAATTGTTACTGGCGAACCATACGGTCAATACCTGGATCATTTAAACTAAATTTTAATTGCAGCAAAATTAATCTGCTCTGTAACATCGAAAACTCCTCAACGAAAACGCTGAATTCAGTGGCGTATCCCACAAGCTTCAGCTCTGGTGTAAGTTTCTTTTGACCTTAAAATAATTTTTCTCCTTCCCTTTTGGGCACCTCCTGAGCTCAGGGTCTTGGGGACAACTGCACCACAGGATCATACACCACTGACCAAACTCCTTGTTTCAAGAACGACGCTGGTAAAAATTGTTGCTCTGCAACAGGAAGTTCTGGCTTGATCAGCCCGCTTATAATTTATTCTGACCACTTCAAGATGTCAGCAATGATGCAGTCAAATTGATTTAAAGTTATTCGTGTTTCAAAACCCACTAAATTTTAATGTGAAAGTTCCCAAAATTTGATGAAAAGATTGAACTTTAATAGGTATCGCATCTTTGTTATTTGTAATAAAAGAAACAAACAAAATCTTTTAGGGAAACGAAATCTTTACTTATTTTCCAACTTGATATTTGCATTTATCAGAATCGCTTAAATAGGACTTACAGATGGTGCTTTGTAAGGCATATTTCGTTTGAAGTGATGCATAATATACTCAAGCATTTAATGATGCATACATTTTGTTTGAAACATAACCAAAACAAAGCTGAGTTTTCATTTTCTGTCACATTAAACAGTTAATACTGTACTTGTTCAATGATTATTTTTTATTACTCTGAGTGAAGGGATAATATAGTCTGCTAATACTTCCAGCTTCAGTTATACTGTTTTTAAATGCGAATCCATCTTTTGATTATGTTATTAAACTAATTCTAAGGTATACATATCTGTTATAATATAATACAAATACAATACCTTTAATTCCCTATCTTGCTGTTTAAATTCTTCATCCTCATCACTGTCGCACTCCGGTAACTGATAGATACATACTTGGTTCTCTTCGAGTTCCCGAAGTATCTAATTAGACAAGCATTAATTAGTTTTGGTGATTCGATCTCGTACATAAAACATTATAATTGGAAAATATTTCGAAAAATTATTCCGAAATTTTCGTATGATTTTGGATATTAAAATCAAGCTAGCTGGATTTATGATACTATTTTCATTTTACTTTCTGGTGCATTAATCAGTAAGCCAAAATTAATTTGCTTTAATTTAGCTGAAGCCACTATAGTTGCAATAAGAAAGTCTATAATTTAATATAACATTTAAAAATTCTAAAACAGTTTATCATGAACATTTTTTAGAGAAGATGAAAAAGTATTTAGTGACAATTTTATTTTGCAGATTCTTTTAGGATTTGGTAATATATCGCCACGGCACTTTTAAATGTAAAAAAATTACTAATATCTGATACTGCACTATTGCTGCATTGCACTTCTTGCATATGTTATTGAAATTACGCCATTGATTTTCTCTTTACTGATTTCACATGAATGTCTACTGATTGGAATTTTATTGGCACTGTTTCTTGCCTCCGGGCCCTTTAGGGGCCTGGCGTCTTTGGCTGTCTCCTGTTTTTGCAATTTTCATTAATTAAGTAGGGGCCCGAACATGTTATTTGCCTCCGTGACCAAAAAAGGGTAGCTACGCTAGTGCCCAAAACTAATATATAACGTACGTGTATTGCAAAAGCAGGATCATTTTACAGATAGCGAAGTTTTCAGAAAAAGTGACGCAATATTCGCCTTATATGCACATCAAACGATTTTGGACCAGTTATTTCGATCGGTTTTCATCTCAAAGCAACAACTAAAACCGATTTGCTGCAGTTGTTCGCTTTTCGTTGCCTTTGGTGTTTTTTTTTTTTTTTTTTTTTCCATCTCTCTGAAATACTGCAGTTATTAGACGGAACATAATACTATTTTTTTCTGCACTGTGTGCAGTCAAGCTGCAGATTGCCAAATACTGTAAGGCAATGCTTTCCAAACTGGATGTCGCATAACGTCATGTGTGGTGTCGCGAAATTACTGATCTAAAAATAAATAAAAGTTAGTAAAGTTGGTAAATAACAAAATAGGATGGAGAGAGCGTATACGGACAAATTTTCACATTTTTATTTTCACCATGGGAAAATAAAAATGTGAGTAGAAGTTAGCGACAGCTGACTTCTATTCACGGTTAAGTCTAGTTTGTTGGTTCTGACACCTGCGGCCCACTCTACAATTTGAACAGCAATTGAGCTACACTGGCGCGCACCAGTGTAGCTCTATTGCTGTTCACTATTACGTTAGTTGTATGTGGAATAGTTTTATATTTTCTAGGCTTGATTTAAAATTGTTAATATTTGAAGCATTTTTTTTAATATTTTTGAAAGTGACTTTTTAGTATTACCCTAGTTATGGATAAATTTACTGCAAGAAATAGAAATATCGCCGATGTTGAGAAAGATGACGCAACAGACTCAAAGCAATTACTGCTACCGAAATGGATGTCCAAGTTTCGACAAATAACAGTTAGGGAATACCGTACAAAATTTACAACAGGTGAAGTACGTTTATACAGTGAGGAGTATTTGAAAATGGGCTTTGCGTGGTGTACTGAAAAGGGCCGTCCTATGCTTTTTTAATTTAGTTTGCCTAGAAAAACTGGCTAATGCAAGCGTGGTGCCAAGTAAAATTTTTCTTCATTTTTCTACCAAGCACAATCATTTAACAGGAAAATTGTGAATTATTTTAAAGATATGCTGAAACATAGAACAATGCAGAGTGCTTTGTTTACTAAGAAGTTTAAGGCTTCGGATAAAGCTCAAGAAGCAAGTTAGCTAGTAGCTGTGATAATCACAAAAATTACTACCGCCCTCAGTTGGCGAGAAAACCATAATTCTGGTATGCTGTGCCATAGTGAAAACTATTTCGGCCCTGAAGAGGAAGCTGATATTAAGAAGATTCCTTTGTCCGACAACAGAGTTGGGCAACGAAATCAGGATATATCGGAAAACTGAAAATTTGGCGAGAAATACGTTTGGGAAAAACAATACCATGTTTGCAATTGAAGTTGACGAATCTATTGATATTGGCCGACTTTCTCAACTCGGCTTTGATGTTGTTGTTTGTGATTTTGTGGCGCAAAAGATGCTTTGGCTATATTGTGCCAACTCTGCTTTCATACGTTTTATTTTTGAAGGAAAAATTGTTGAACAGTATTTATGCTACAAAGAAATTACGCTTACTACAAAAGGGGAAGATATTTTTAAGAGTGCATGCAGAAGATGTTGGAAGAACTGCGTTGGAATAGTCACAGATAGTGTTCCTTCAATGACAGGGGCTACAAAAGGTTTTATTTTCTTGTCAAAAAAAGAGAGAAAATACTAATCTCACATTGCTTTCTACACCGAGAAGTGTTGGTTGCAAAAACTACTGGTGAAGACCTAATGATAGTTTTAGGCAAGACTGTGCAGATGGTAGGTAAACTTTATTAAAATCAGGCCTCTTAAATATTCGCTCATATATGCGAAGAAATGAGTACAAACCACAACAATCTTCTGCTCCATACCGAAGTACGCTGGTTATCAAGGGGACGAGTGTTAAGTCGCGTTTATGAGCTCAAGGATGCAATGTGGGAGTTATTTGAGCGTGAAAATAAAACTGAGTTTATAAGTGTATTTAAAAATTGAACTATGGTACACAAAATTAACTTTTCTGTCTGATACGTTTGAACTCCTGAACAAAATAAATTCCAGCATGCAATGTAAGGGTGAGAGCTTTTGACTACAACAGACAAAATTTCAGCAGTGAGAGAAATTAAAAATTTGGTTCAGGAAAGTCGAAGAGGACAATTATGAAATGCTTCTAAAAACTTCTGATTGTATTGTTATTTGAAGAAAACTATAAAATATTTGATTTGTAAATACATGACATTACTGAGAGATAAACATGAAGGTTTTCTAGATTTGAACACAAACACATATGACTGAATAAGAAATCCTTTTGTTTCATCAGACGTTAGCTGGCTTTCCCTGGCAGAAGAGGAATTCGCAGAGCTAAAATATAACCGGAGCTTGAAATTAAAATAAAAAGATGATCTGGACAGCTTCTGGATTTCATTGCAAGATTTTGCTAAATTAGCTAAACGAATTTTCATGGTTTTCTTGTAGTTTTTAACCACCTATTATTTTCTGTGATGACCAGTATAAAAGCAGTGAAACGCGGAAGTTTAAAAATGTTGAACGAAGAAATGCGAGGAAACTTGACCCACATTCGTTCTAACATAAAAGAAATTTGTAAGATTCACCAAGCACATGTGACTCACTAAACTTGAAAATCTTTTTATTAAAACGTTGTTTGTAAATGTATTTTTTCCATTCCCCTTCTAAAAGATACATAAATACTATAGTTATATTACCATTTTTTTTTTTTTTTTTTTTTTTTTTGTGGGATGTCGCAAAGAATTTTGAACGTTCTTGGGTTGCCGCTACGAAAAACTTTGGAAAACCTATGCGAACTAAAGTATTTGCTGCATCCATTGAGGGAATAGTTGAAAATATTTTGAAAACTAAATGCCATTTTAACCGATATTAATAGTGTATATGGTTAAGCTACAGACACTTCTTGAGAAAGCCTGAAGAATATCCAAAAATATTATTACCTTATCCTTCAGTTTCCGAATCTCCATAGGTGTGAGGGTATCAGCTTTTGCTAAGATTGGAACTATGTTTACTTTTTGATGGAGTCGCTTCATGAACTCTATGTCCAGTTGACGAAGGCTACAGGGTTAAAAAAAAAAAAAAAAAAAAGTAAAGGTGCATAATCAGGGAAGAAATCAGGGTTGGATTGCATTGCAAAAATAAGACATCTGAGTTAAATTCAAATCATAACTTAGGGAAGAAGAATATAAAAATAAAATACAAATCTCCAATTTATACTGTGTTGGAGATAGCATGTTGCTTCTACAAGCAACGTCTTTTTTTCTTAGTTTGACAAGAAATCGAAACTCTCGTGCTTCAGAAAATTAGTTGAATTGCTTCAGAAAATTAGTTGAATTGCTTCAACTAATTTTCTGAAGCAAAGGATCTGTTGCTTGAAATAATTTTCCATATTCTTAAGAAAGTTGATGGATACCGAACGCGTATCCTCTATACCAAACCACTTATTCTTTAATAATAGGTGGTTTCCAGCGGCAGCTTTTCAATCGAAGTTTGACCTGAGGTTTTAGTCAGGTGTAAACAGACGTTACTTGTGTACTTCAAAGAAAAAACCATATAACAAACGAAAGAAGACCTTTTCATAAAAGTCATTAATGTTTCATATTTTGACAATAATTCCTGAAACATCTGCTCACATCGTTAAAAAAAAATAGCTTTATTCTTTTCTTTTGGGAAGGGCTATTTATTTCTAGTGCGACATCAGTACATTTCATAATGAAAGCAACACATATATTAGAGCAGTTTCATGCATTAAAATGTATTTTTTCTAATACAAACTTTCGTTTGCTTCAGCTATTATAGAAAAAACTACATAAGTATTTCCCTTGGAAAAGAATAAAGTATAATTCGTAATATCAGTTTCATCATTCCTGATTCGTCAAGCAGCTATCATTCAAAGATTAGTTATGACAATTTCATTAATGAAACTGGCATTAGAATTCCCTACTCCCTTTGCTTATCATGCATTCGTTGAATGCGTGTTGTAGAATGCGGAGATTCTTACAAGTTTTTTTTCCCGTTCTAAGTAGACTAATTATAGATCTCTACGTGTTTGTGATATATATTTTAATCTTTTGTAATGCCAAAAATTCTGATCAGAAAGTTCAGTACTGTATATACAAATAAACGTGTCCTTTCTTTTACAGTAACTAAAGAGCGTTTAATTTTTATACCGTGTTGCTCTTTTGGTTGAAATTAATTCATGCTATAATTATTTCCTTATTTTTTGCCCTCAGATAATACGTATAATTTTAAGCCTGTCACCAGCAGAAAAACTATATGGGCGAGTGTCAATATGGAAACAAAGAAGGCAGTGCGAGAACAACGAATACCAACACAAACGGATCTAAAGGGCAGTTGTTGACCCTTGACCAACAGGCCACTTGCTCGTGGAGAACAAAAGGTTCTTCTCGAGAGAGTGCATGTATGCGACATAGCAATAATAAACCACTTTAGGCGAGTTCAGATGCACTTACCCATGACCAAAAGGAGGGATGAAGTAGAGGCAGCAGTGAACTCTGTTGTCTAAGATATTCTTTCTGTTTAACCCACTCTCATCTTTGAAGAACTGGTTGAACTGGTCGTCGATGTATCTCTCGATCGTCTTCCAACTTTGAAAGATGCGAAAGGAATAAGGCGTTAGTACAATACAATTCGTATGTGATTTTACACACACACACACACACACACACACACACACACACACACACACACACACACACACACACACACACACACACACACACACACACACACTTATATGCACATAGTTATTATACATATAAGAAACCAATGGCAGCCATAAATTTTCACCGGGGAAGGGAAGGAAACAAAGCAGCACACGAGAGTTGCAGACACTAAGGATTCGAAATGGATATTGCTACATAAAATAAAATAACCGAATACTTTATTTAAACGATCCCGAAAACAAACTGTAAAAAAAACAATGAAATAAATGTGGACAATCTATTATCCTGTTAGCAGTTTTGTAAATTTTGAATCGTGAGTAAAGCGTTTCAACAAATATCGAACTGCTGTACAAAAAAAAAAAAAAAAAAAAAAAAATATATATATATATATATTTACTAAAATAAATGTAATTTTTTGCTTCAGTTCTTGAATAGTGTATGGAATTCTTCCGTAAACAGCATCGTAAAATCACATGGGTTCACATCTAATGTGTATGATTTTTTTTTTTTTTTTTTTTTTATTAATAACAAGATACACAACAGATAACCATTAACAGTGTATCTGAGAACAGAACAATGAACAAAAATGATAATAATAAGAGATCACAGTAAGATAAACGTTGATATAGATTCAAATATTAAAATCACATGTACAAAAGAGGTATGCATTAAGTTAAGTTACTGGTAAAACAAATAATAAATTATTAATTAGAGAATAGGAAAATAATAATTAAAAATATATAAAAAAAGTAATAATTAACTACCTAAACAAATGAGAGCTAGTCATTTTGCAGTTCAAGAGAGCAGGAATACTTGTGGTGGATGGAGTTCATCAGTGATTGGAAGTTGTCAAAAAAGTCAGTGAGAGAGTCATTTGCTGATTCTGTTCAGTGGACTGAACTTTATAAAGTGCGTAGTGGCAGAGTCAAGGCGAAACAGCGTAAGATTCCTGACTTGTCTATAAGGAGCATGGAAGTTGATTTCACTAAGGATATCAGATTCTTCATAAGTTCCAGTGAGTATTTTGGCTAGAAGGGTGATGTCAGCAGTAATTCTTCTTGTGCACAGAGGCCTCAGATGAAAGTAATCGCACAGCAATTCATAGTACACTGTGTGATGAAATAGAGGATTGCGGTACGTAAGGTAACAGACAAAATTTTTTGGACTGCTTCAATTTTGTTAATTAATGTCTTTCCTCACACAAAGACATTAATTGTGTAAGACACACATATCCAGACAATTAATGTCGATGGGTAAGCTGAATTCAAGGATGGGCAGAACAATAGTTTTATAAAGAATAACAGTAGTTTTCGAACTTGTAGGTAGGTGTTCCGTTTGATAAATCACAGTGTTTTGAATGCTTTGCTGCTGATTTTAAGGACATAGGCATCAAATTTAGCACTGCTGGAGAAGAGAATTCCCAAGTCGTTAACTTGATCACACCTTTCGATAATCACAGAGTTAATAGTGTACTCCTTATTTATCAGTTGTGGAGATCTGCAGGATGAGAAAGAGATTACTTTGCTCTTCGAGGGGTTAGGAAACAAGTCATTCAGAGAGAATTTATTGAGGGCGCATTGAAGCTGTTGAGAATCGGTAATCTCCTTCACTGCTGAGTAGGTCTTAAAATCATGCGCATAAAGACCAACTTGAACTTTGGTGGTGCAGAAGGAAGATCATTTATGAACACAATGAAAAGTAGAGGACCTAGGGGGGGGGGAGCCTTGAAATACCACTCCACTTAGTGGTATGAAATGGTCCGAGTTCACTTATTTGATGATAACGCTCAAGGAACGATGCTTAATATAGCTTCGTAGCTATGAGAGCAAAGGGTCACGGATACCATATAGCTCAAGTTTTTCCAGAAGTTGTTCGTGCGGAACTTTATCAAATGCGTTAGATATATCTGTGTAGACTGCATCAACTTGAAGGTGGTTATCAAGAACTTCAGAGTTGTATTGCCAGAAAGGAAGCAAATTTGTTACTATTGACTTGCCACTGCAGAAACCATGTTGATTCTGGTCACTGAAAGGCCTGAAGAATTCGAAGAAATGTTTGTGTTTTGCTGTGTCGAAGAGTTTAGCCAGGCTGATTTGCAAGAGTATGGGTCTGCAATCAGTTACATCGTTTTCATCAACTTATTTTGAAAATTGGAACTATATTATTGACCTGCTTAAAGTGCTTAGGACACTTCTCCAGTCTGAGAGACAAAGATCTGAAGTATATGAGAGGTTTTAAGGTAGTGACAGTCTTTTTCCAAAATAAGCCAGGAATATCATCTGGACCTCTAGTGTAGTCAGTTTTCATGCTTTTAATGCTGACTTTAAATCTTCATCTGTGATAAAGAGGTTGATTAGGATGTCATCTTTAACAGGTGTGAAGTCAGGAAATGAGGCAAGTCTCAACTGATGATCTGTATTGCAGAATTCCATGTACATGGTGTGTTCCATCCTGTTTAAAATATATCGGGAAAATTGACGTCCAAACCTTGGAGAAATATAATGGGATAATTTGATTATTATTATTGTTAATAAAATCTGCTTTATTACTTTATTACTGTATTGTTCACCCCCTGAACACCCCGCAGGCTAGAGGGATGTGCACTATCAACAGATCAAATAACAAAAAAGTCACACATTACATAAAGTGTGCAAAAACACAAATTTTAAAATTACAAACAGATCAAATCACAAAAGTATATACAGAACATTAATAATATATAACCAATTAACATATGCATAGTGCCATGAGCAATGTGTTGATGCTATTACACAGTGTACTTTATGATAAAAGTCTCTATACATCTATATACAATTTTTTAACATTCATTGAGGAGAGTCCCCTTTTGAGCTGTAGGATCAGCACAGCAGAAGCGGAGCTCGTCATGCCTTTATAGGGCGGCTTGATAGGTTTCTTTAAGCATCCGGCGTCTGTAAGACCTATCATTGACAAAGCTATCAGAGTTTATTTCAAGGTTGTTGAAAAATTGTAGGGTATTACCCGGGAACATATTCTTTTAACCTGAGAGGTTTGTGAGTGTAATTCTGAGAGGGAGGTGCCATTTTGATTGTTCAGCCACTCTGGTTGGACGTCCCAAAAAAATTTCGTCAACAGAGGGGGAATCAGTTCGTCGAGATAGCAGTTTCGCTAGGGTGGACATATTCATGGTAAGAACAATGTATCTCCAGGAAGTCATATATGAGTTTGTTTCTAAGATGGATCGAGAAGTGGTAAGTGGATTTCCGCTTTGCGGTTCATCCGTCTCAGGATACAGTATTCCATGACTAGGAATTTGTTCTGGTAGGAAATTGTTGCTGAGGGCTAAATCTCGGAGGCATACAGTGGTGTAGGTGTGAGGAATCTCTCTGTATACTGGCTTATCAGGGTTCAATTCTAGCAACCAGTTAGGTCTTGGCTGATGGCCCAGAAGGCAGCGTAAGTTTTCTTTTCAGTGTGCATCAAGTGATCCTGGAAGGGGAGGTTTTCATCCCAGATAAGACTCAGCTCAGAGTAGGACGAGAACCTTTGTATTCGTTTCCCATTCAGGATGACTTAGATATCATTCTTCCTTCGCCGCTTTGTGATTGACATGGCGGATTTTGAGTGATTTAAGTTCTAATCCTATCATCTCTAGGTAGTCAGCTAGATGCTTTGATTTGTGCTGCTACTTGTTGGTTTATGGCTGCAGTGTATTAAGGGGCCCTCAGAAGAGCTTCATCAGCATATAAGCTAAAGTAATATATATATATATATATATATATATATATATATAATCTTTATTGTATACAAACGTGGTATATACAATAGACCCTTCACAGCAATAAGGCCAGGGGTTTTACATTGGCTGGTGGACAATGTAAAACCCCTGGCATTACATCTCCCCAAGGCGGGGAGACGGGGCCCACATCGAAGTTCGGGTTCATCCCTCAGAGCCAACAATGAAATAGAATCAGTGTCAGATTATTTACAACACATTCATAGAGACATCGTGCATTAAACATTATTTACAGTATATTGAGCATTATTATGCTGCCCTTATTAATGTGCACTTTTCCTGGCCAGGGTCAGGCTCTTAAGAATCTGTATTCGGTACCTCCGATCCTTCGCAAACCTACAGAGGTCGCTGTTAATTGAATGGATTGTGGGGAGCATCTCCCTGGGGAGAAAGCGGTTACTGAGCGTTAGTCTGTTATCGTGAGCGTGGGAGCTGACCTCAGTCTGGGTAGAGGGATTCTCCAGCCACACAGTTCCCAGATGCTTGGCTCCGAGACCATTCTGGTTTGCATCTTGACAGTGAGAACAAGGCGTTTTTCAAATACAAGATCTGGAAGTCGGGCAAAATTAAGTGACATCGCCATCGCAGTTGTCCTTTGCTGGAGTGGACGACGATGTTTTTGCGTGATCTGATCCAACGAAGGAGCCAGTATTCGGCGGAGTACACGCGCTTGATGTTGGTAGGGGGACGTGGACTCCCAAATTTCCGAGGCATATAATATACGGAATATGCTGAGGTGTATATGTACTGACGCGTCACATCCAGATCCCTAACGTGGAGCAGTTGTTGTTTATAATAACATACACTACAGATCCGGCCACGCACCAAGCCATCTCAATAGCACTGCCCGCAGCCTATTCTCCAGGGCTTGAAGCCATTCCAGCTCTGATACAATTAGGCGTAACGAGATCTCCCGTGTGAAGGCGGACCTAACCAAATGTGGTTATCCATCCCATGTGCTAAGCAGATGCCTATTACAGGCAGAAGAACTCACATCCAACCCAAGGCCACCGAACCAAGTCGGTATATCGTCCGCCTACATTCCCTGTTATCCAGGCGTGTCAGGACGGATCTCGGAGGTCCTTAGAAATTACAACATCAAATGTGTGCAATTACCCTGCAGGAACCTACGTTCACTTGTCTCCAACGTGAAGACCCTTGTCACACCTGTCTTACGCAGCAATGTAATATATCGCACACCTGTAGAGACTGTAACAGTTGCTACATAGGAGAAACATCATGTTCCGTAAGGCGTCTCCAAGATCGCCTTACGGAACACGACAGAGCAATCCGGCTTGCCGAAACTGACCAGTCCGCGGTCGCGGAACATTTTTGGGCCACCAACCACAATCTTGACCCCCAAACGCGACTTTGAAATAGTAGACCACTCACGACACTTTCGCCACCGCCTATGGCTAGAGTCACTCAACATAGTAAACAATCCAAAGGCCTTAAATCGCCAGAAAGGCATACGTCTACACCCTATCCTAGAGACAACAGTTTTAATGCTAGATGATCAGTGGAGTAGAAAGCAGCGCACGTCCGTGCAACAACAATGATGCATGATTAACGTGCCTCACTCAGCTCATTGCACTTATCCGTTGTATATTTTGTATTTAAATGTCAGTTGATGAAGAGACACGCATCTCGAAAGCTACTGTTAGTATATATTTGCATTCTTACATTAAACTGGATTTATAACTTACGTGTATGTTATTATAAACCATGGACCCCAGTACACCAGGCCCATTCGTTACTAGTTGTTGTTTTGTGGTCCAGCGCATTTGACAGAATTTTGCTATGAGCTTGTCAATGTAGGGGTTGAAGCTCAGTTTATAGTCGAAAACGACTCCCAAGTCTGTATGCATCTTGACCATGGGAAGGGAATGCTGTCTAGAGAAGCTTGGATTTCAGTGGGTTGGCGCTTCAGAGAAAAGACAATTTGGGCTGATTTAGCAGTGTTAATGAGGAGGCCAAATTGATGGAGATATGATCCTGAGTCGTGTACCTTTTCACTGATCTTTTTATTGATGTTTGAAAGATGTTCGCCGGGGTTAATCTGGGTATATATCTTAATATAGTTGCCGCTAGGGGGATGATTGTGTCCGGCTGTCTGTATGATATGCTCCGTAAACTTTTCTTGTTTTGTGTGTTTTTTATTTAAAGTATTAAGTTCCTATTAGTGCCATCACATAAGGATAGGCCCCTGGATTGACAGGTGCAAGTACTGTATTATTTGAACGGACAACAGATAAGTATTAAATGAATTCTGCATGTTCATTCCGCTACTCCATACAAGCGCTTTCAGCCATTATCTTGCAGTTCAACTTATACATGTGTCCAACAGACACTTGACCTTGACCAGGCATTAGAGTTTTGCCTAGCCGCTCTGTTCTTCCCTCCCTACTTAGACCCCTGCTCCCTGTGGATTTCACTGCAGGGCAACTAAGGCGACCGGCTGGTCACAGTGCCTATTGCTTGCTAAACCACAACTGTGGTGATATTAAATTATCTAGTAAAACTACAGTAACTGAATTCAATATGACAAATACTACCTCCTGTCAAAATTCTAACGTCTGCACCATCTGTGGTACCAGCTCTGACCCCATTGTCCAATGTATTGAGTGCAAACAATTAATATGCAATGACTGTACACATTCTGACCTGAAAAAATTAAATAAAAGTCGGCGGAAATCATTCTGTTGTGATAGATGTCGACTCAGAAATTCTCAGAAAAGCCCTATAACTGCTGCAACGCCAAACAGCACGGAACCTGAGTCACTTTCCTCCTCTTCCGCTAACAAAGTTGAAATGCCGTACTCTAGTACATTTGAGACAAATATCATGCCAATAACTAGAAATACCGACTCTGAATCGTACATGGATGAAGCCTCTAATCCTTCTTTGTTGTCTCTGGAGTCGCATCAAATCTCAGATGCATCAACTCAAACACATATATCTGTGCTGTCAGAAGATCTCAGCGCTAACTCCTTCCCTACGGAAACTCTGAATCCAACCTTTGGTATTCTGCAATCAACTGAATTCCAGGAACTACTCTTTAACACTATGCAGAAAATCCTCATTCAAACTCATCTAATCAGCGCACCTCATACTGCAAACTCATCTAATCAGCGCACCTCATACTGCAAACTCTGAAATTCTCCTGGATTCTAATACACTCAATGAAGGAAACAGCGAGCTATACACGGAGATCTGTGGTATAAAAACAATATTAACTAATCAACAGGCTGAAATTTTTGACATTAACGCCCAAATTAAAAATCTCACATCAGTTATGTCTTGCCACTTAAGGGAAGCTAGGAAGAATTCTGAACCTACTCTCGACACCAATGGGCTCAAAGTGAATACGAATTCTTCATTAACTGACGATGCCCTCAGTATTGAGACCAGATCTTCACCTTCCACCGGCCTCAATACTTCTACTGCTGCAAATATTAATTTGCCCAAGCCTGCTAACATTCATGACTCAAGTCATTCAACTGAGCAATTTATTGCCAAACAGACTCTGTTAGATGATTCTTCTGATGTAAATAGAACCACTCCTCCCACCTACTCTCCTCTGCGGAACAGTTCTGTCTGTACTTCTATTTCACAAGCTCAGAGTCACCAAGCGGAATACTCTTCAACATCAGTTAAGGCAACATATGCAAAAATAACTGCTGCCACATCTAATGAGGTCTGCAAACCTGTCTGTAGATCTGCCGCCACAGTGAGTAAACCTGTTTCTGATTGCCACTCTCAAATATCACACCAAAGATCAAAACAGAACAAACCGTCAGAAAATATTAAAGCATCTATATCTCAAGGTACTTTCTCCAAGCTTCCAGCCATAACTCATCAAACACAGAATGTAACTACTGCAGAAAAATCTCAGTTACTCAAACACAAGTATAATATCACAATTATTCCCACAAAAGACCGAATTTTTCTTTCTAGACTTGGACCCTCCACTAAATCTGAAGATCTTATCAACCTAATTAAAGAAGAATATGGTTTCGGAGTAGATGTCCGTTCTCTGAAGACACGATGTCCCGCCTACTCATCTTTTATAATAACTTGCCTTCCATCACAAACAGAAAAAGTGCTGAATCTAAGATCCCTTTTATCAGGGGCTCTAGTAAAACGCTTCACGGACAGACCATCAAGGGAGTCCAAAATCTCCTCTCCACCGGCATAGCAATCAGATACCCTGCTATCTACACATACTCGTTCTCCTCTCGTCATAGAATCCCCAGATCCCAACTGTTCAGTGTTTACCTTCAGAATTGCAGGAGTATAATTAGCAACCTAAACCACTTCAGAGCAATCCAAGGCTGACATATTTACGACATTTACCTGCTCACTGAAACCTGGCTCTCCATTGATATTGATGATCAGGAGATTATAGATGGACAATATACAATCCATAGAAAGGACAGAGGATCTCGTGGAGGCGGAGTAGCTATTATACATTCTAACCATATACTCTGTGAAACTGCATCAAATTTCACAAATATTGAATCAGTATACTGCCTTCTTCATCTTGGCAAGTTAAAGGTTTTAATAGTATTGCTTTATTTTCCACCTCCCTTAACTAATATAGACCTGCAGTACTTAGAAAGCTCGCTGGAATCAATCTTCCCACTAATTCAATCTGCCGACATAGCAATGGTTTTGGGTGACTTTAACTGTCAAATGGCCAATTTAGGATCTTCTTCTCCATCACTGCAGACTAGGGCTCTCTTTAATATGCTTCACAGCTATGGTCTGGAACAAATTTGCAACTTTCCAACCAGAGAAAATGCCTACCTCGACCTAATATTTTCCTCTACTCATATAGATGTTCACACCGACAACCCCATATTTCACTCGGATCATTCACCAATTACTTTTGACATCACAGTGACTTCTCATAACTTAAAATGCAGCTCCCGTACTCCTAGATTCAATTTCAGAAAGGCTGACTGGCCTCTGCTCAAACTAGCTCTAAGAAACGTAGACAAGCAGCTCGCTGACGCTATGGATGACATCGATGTGCTCACCAACAACCTGATTAACTGTGTCCATTCAGTTATATCTGACATTGTTCCTCAATCCCATCTTACCGCACGCTCTACCTACCCGCACTGGTATAATAGTGAACTAATACGTAAAATTAAATCCAAAGAATTCTACAGAAACAAGTATAAGCAAACAGGTGACAGTCAATACTATGAAATATTCAGCCAACTCCGCAAAGAAGTGAAAACTCTCATATTAAACTCCTACAACATGTATACAGAGTCAGTTCAGGATAGTCTGCTTACTCACAGAGATATAAAACCATTCTGGAATTTCATGAAGCATAAGAACATAACCAGTAGAAAGTTACAACTCCGTAACGCAGATGGAATTCTCTTATCTGACGAATTCAGTATTGCTCAAGAGTTTGCCAAACACTTTTCTAGAATTCAAACAAATGATACATTGAGACCTGCCTCATTTCCTGACTTCACACCTGTTAAAGATGATATCCTCATTAATCTCTTTATCACTGATGAAGATTTAAAATCGGCATTAAAGAGCATGAAAAATGACTATACTAGAGGCCCAGATGACATTCCAGGCTTATTTTGGAAAAGGACTGACACTACATTGAAACCCCTCATACTGCGGATCTTCAACCTGTCTCTCAGGCTGGGGAAGTATCCTAAGCACTTTAAGCAGGTCAATATAGTTCCTATTTTTAAAAAAAGGTGATAAAAATGACGTATGCGATTACAGACCCATAACCTTGCAAAACAGCCTGGCTAAACTCTTCGACACAGCAGTGCACAAACATCTCTTCGAATTCTTCAAGCCTTTTATCGATCAGAATCAACATGGTTTCTGCAGTGGCAAATCAGTAGTCACAAATTTACTTCCTTTCTGGCAATACCCCTCTGAAGCTCTTGATAACCACCTTCAAGTTGATGCAGTCTACACAGACATATCTAAGGCATTTGATAAAGTCCCGCACGAACAACTTCTGGAAAAACTTAAGCTATATGGTATCCGTGACCCTTTGCTCTCATGGCTACGCAGCTATATTACGCATCGTTCCTTGAGAATTATCATCGATCAAGTGAACTCAGACTGTTTTATACCACTAAGCGGAGTACCACAAGGCTCTCCCTTAGGTCCTCTTCTCTTCATTGTTTTCGTAAATGATCTTCCTTCTTTCATCTACACCTCCAATGTTCAAGTTGCTCTCTATGCAGATTATCTTAAGATCTACTCAGCAGTGAAGGAGACTACCGATTCTCAACAACTTCAATGTGCTCTCAATAAATTCTCTCTGTGGCTATCTCTGAATGGCTTGTCTGCTAACCCCTCGAAGTGCAAAGTTATCTCTTTCTCATCTTGCAGATCTCCACAACTAATGAATACGGAGTATAGTATTAACTCTGTGATCATCGAAAGGTGTGACCAAGTTAACGACTTAGGGATTCTCTTTTCCAGCAGTGCTAAATTCGATGCCCATGTCCTTAAAATCACCAGCAAAGCATTCAAAACACTGGGATTCATCAAACGGAACACATACAAGTTCAAAAACTACAGATATGCGGTTATCCTTTATAAAACTATTGTTCTGCCAATCCTTGAATTCAGTTCACCCATCTGGAATCCTCACACAAAGACTTTAACTAACAAAATTGAAGCAGTCCAAAAAAACTTTATCCGTTACCTTACGTACCGCAATCCTCTATTCTATCACTCAGTGTATTATGAATCGCTGTGTGATTACTTTCATCTGAGGCCTCTGTACGCTAGAAGAGTTACTGCTGACATCGCCCTTCTAGCCAAAGTAATCACTGGAATTTACGAAGCATCTGATATCCTGAGTAAAATAAACTTCAATGCTCCTTGTAGACAAGTCAGGAACCTTACACCGTTTCGCCTTGACTCTGCCAACACGGACTTCATGAAGTTCAGTCCACTGAACAGAATCAGCAAATCAGCAAATGACTCTCTCATTGACTTCTTTGACAACTCCCAATCACTGATGAACTCCATCCACAAGTTTGCCTCTTCACTTAAACTGCAAAGTGACTAGCTCACATCTAATTATTGTAGCTTTTTATTTGTTATATTATTTTTCTATTCTCTAACGGATTAATTATTACTTGTTTTACCGGTAACTTAACTTAATACAATCCTCGTTTGTACATATGCTTTTATTGTTTGAATCTATATCAATGTTTATCGTCCTGTAGGATTTCACATTATTGTTATTATGTTTATTGATCTGATCTCAGATACACTGTTAATGGTTACCTGTTGTGTATCTTGTTATTAATAAAATAAAATAAAATATCATCGGCATAGCAGAGCATGTCTTCTCTCTGTTGCACAAACGAAAGAATAACTACATTGAATAATGCTCCAGAGAGGACTCCGCCTTGGGGAACTCCCGCAGTGATCTTTCTCTAGATTGTGTGTTGATCCGCTTTAAGAAGAATGGTTCTGTCAGAGAGCAGGGCTGTGATGAACCACAACATGTCACCTTTTATGTAGATGTTGTTTTCTAGGAGGTGAACAAGTGAGGGGATACTGATGGAGTCGAACGCATCTGCCAGGTCGATGTAGGTGACGACAAGTTCTGCTTTAGATTCTAGTGCACTAAGAATGGTGTTGGATGTTAAATTAGTGACTGTGGATCTTCCTGGAATGGCATAGTGAATCTGTGAGGGTTTGTGAGGCATGATTTGATTGGTGATGGTGGAAAGTAATGTCTTCTCCATGAGCTTCAAGAGGCTGGAAGAATGAGAGATTGGCCTGAATTGTTTAATGAGGGTTGCAGATTGGCATTTAGGGTGTGGCCCACAGCATATCTGTTCTAGAGAGGGGGAAAGTAGTGCTGCGTTAAGACACGGTTAAAAATTGATAGTAGAGGATTGATGATAAACGAGCTAAGACATTTGATCATGAATTGTGGCACAAGATCGGGGCCTGCAGTTGCAGTAGGCGGCAATACATTTATAGCAGTTATAAGCTGCTTCCTGGTGATGCGAACGGTGGCGAGCATATCAGTAAGGACGTTGTTGATGGGTAAGTTGCCTAGGTGCATCGGGGCCACAGTGTTTGAGAACCGTGCAATGTGGTCCATCCATACTTCAAGGTCCAGTGTTTTAGGAATTCCTGTGTGCTGAGAGTCATAAAACGATTTGCCTTTTCTTAGGGTTGCATTTAAATGCTTTTTAATTGCAAATGATTTCTGGCGGTTGAAAACTCCCCGGGCTCTGGAGAAGGCAATACGATCTTGTACAGCGCCTGATTTTTTCCATCTCTTGTGCAGATTTTGTTTTTCTTGAAAGCTATTGTTCAGTGCTAGTGTTCACCAAGCTCTCGAACGGGGAGTGATGCAGACAGTCTTTGTAGCACCATAACTTGCAATGGTTCGAATCCATCTGGTTATGAGGTCCACAGATAGCTCGAGCTCACAATTATTGAGAGCCTCCCAAGGTATCGAGGATGCAGCTTCGAGACATCGTGGTGGATCAATGAATTTGGGTGCTGTGATGTCTTTTTTAGGCCTTGGACATCAAAGTTAGGTGCGGCTAAGTGCAGGAGTGTGGCAATGGGTTCGTGATCAGATTGAAATAGGTTGTGAAGACCGTCTTCGAGGTCGCATGGTGCTGAAGAGAATATCAGATCCAAGAGATTAGATCCTCTTGTGGGGTGATAATTAAGTAGACTGATACCCAATTAATCCATACTGCTAATGAGTTTCCTACTAAGATGTGTGAGAGTAGGTGGAAGATTGAAATCTCCACAAATAATGTGCTTAGCAGAGGCGTGGAGGTGATTTACCAGCCAGTGGATCACATCTTTAATGATGTCACTGTTTGGGCCTGGTGGAATGTATACTGTTGCTATGTCTATCAGGATGACATTGAGCTTGAGGGATACCATAGCAGCTTCAAATGCAAGGGATTGGGTTACCACAGAATGTACAAATGAGAAGATAGTGGTATTATAGAATACTGCGACTCCCTCCCCTTCTACGATCCTCTCTAGAGGAACAGAGCATCTGGTACCCAGCCCGAGGAGCACACGCAAGGGAGTCTCGCCCATTCCCAAGCCACGTTTCGGCAATGCAGAGAATATCAAAGGTTTTAGAGAGCAGAAGCTGTTCGATAGTGTCTAGCTTGTTACAAATACTCCTTGCATTTTGATAGACAATTCGAATGGTGGTAGTCATAGTAACTGGAGTTCGTACAGGTGGCAAGTCTCTTTTTAGGATTCGCATTGGTCTACTGTGCATTGTGATGTGTACAGGGATATCCTTCACGGGTCTGGAGCCCTGGGGATTGTCATTATAATCTGCTGAGAGTTGGATTGAATGATATGTGGACAGTTTGTTTCCTATAGCAAGTTTGTTCTCAGTGAAGTTATCTGATTTTTCATGCGTTTTGTTGGCCTGGGACCTTGGCAGCTTTAATTGCTATTGCGTTTGATGTTGATGTCGGTGGTTTATTGCAGTTCTTGGCTTCTGATCTAGGAAGGGTTTGACGAAGGTTCCAGAGGGCCATAGTCTAGGATCCAGTACAAAGCTCTTCTTCTCTGGGTGGCAGGTAAGGATGAAAGAGGCGTAGGTTGGATACCTGGTTCTTCTCTGTCTCACAATCAATATTCATCCCATGTATTTCTGCAAACATGGCCTTAATGCTGTCTAGTTTAGTAGTCGGTTCGAGTCGAGATATAAAGATTCGACCACGAGTCTGAACTGCTGTGATGTTGTACAAATTAGAACGGGTTTCCTTCGAATAAAGTTCTGTGGCATCTCTATTGCTCTGTTGTTTTCCATGTTCTTTTTCTGATATGTTGAATATGTCATCCGGGTTTCTTTTGAGTGAACATGTTGATCGGTGAGAGATGCCAGGGAGTAGAGGCTGCGTATAAGCCCTATTGGTGGGATCTTTTGGTTATTTTCAGCATCTTTTTTGCCGGTGAGTACTTTTGCAAATGTGGGTCTTGATGCACCCTTTCCAGTATGGATTGTCTCCTTTAACCTTTTAGGCTTAGTAATATTTTGGGTTGGTATTGTGGAGAGGGCTAGCTGAGAGGTCTTTGAGTGGCTACCCCCGGTGTTGCTAGATGCAGGTTTGGGAGAGTTACAATCATTGAGCTCTGCATCTCTGCTATTAAGCTTATTCTTATCTCGTTGTGTTATGGCTATCATTGGGCTAAGGGTGACAGGCATATGAGCCATTGCATTATACATAAATTGGGGAATATAATTCCTTTGAACATTGGAATCATGTATCAATTCTGCTTCTTGTGGCTTGTTTTCCGAGGTTCCCTGAGCTAAATTGAGTGCAGCGTTGTTGGATTTACTGTTTTCATTGGGCATAAATAAGGTTGCTAGTTGACGCACTTCATTGGTTAGGAGACCTATTTCTTGTTTCATGTCATTGTTCTGTACACGAAGTTGCCGGTTCTCTTCAGATAAATTCTGCAGACTGACAGAGATTGATGTAAATTTCCACATTATGTTTTCCAGAAATTCTGCAGTTTGCATGGAGAACAATTTCATGTGTTTTGTACAGATGCCATGAATGTTTTTCAGGAACCTGTTTTGCTCATCATTAAGGAGGGCACTTTCTACTTGGCTTTCTTTCCTGCATTTCACAGGATTTTCATGTGTCGTGATGATTGGTTGTTGACTGCAGACCTCTGAGTCCATTTCACACTCCGGGTTATCCGCTACTGAGTCAGTTTGACTTGCATCGTGAGTCTGACTAAAGTTTGATGTTTGGACTTTTGTTTGTTTATTTTCAACCTCCGTGTCATCCTGGATATCCACATATTCCGTTGCATTTGTAATTTGTTCTTTACTTTCTTTGCAGAATGGGCAAATGTACTTTTAACGTCGCTGCTTGTTGAACCGCTTTATATCGCATTTGGTACAGGCCGCGCAGTAAAATTGCTGACATGACGTATATTGGATTACTGCTTCTTGATATACTTTACAACGGAAGCACGTGGGAGGGCTTGTCGAAATTTCTGATTCTGCCATACTTTGTCTTTAGGTTGAAATTTGTCCGACTAATTACTTTTCTACAAAGAATTAAAACCGCTTGTATTTTAGGTGTTCTTTTGACGAAGGTTTGCCGGTGGGAGTCGGAATAAGACGGGTTATACAGAGCCCTTATGTTCAACTTCTGAGGATTAGTATTGATACAACCATTGTATTGATACAACCACTGCTGAGAGGGGAGTTTTTAGAGCTGAAAGAATAGGAGAGTTTAACGTACCCTGGGGGATTCAGCAGCGCAGGGCTTTGAGACTTCTCAAGGTTGACCACGATGTCGTCATACGCCTTTAGGGCCCTAGTGTTTGCTGGCTGTATAATGGAAGCATTAACAGAAGTATATTATTATTATTATTAGCTATATGGTGCAAAGAAGCCTGAGGCTTATGCTGCACCAGCCAAAAAAAAATTCCCGAGTTACCCTGAGAGAGAGAGAGAGAGAGAGAGAGAGAGAGAGAGAGAGAGAGAGAGAGAGAGAGAGAGAGAGAGAGAGAGAGAGAAGTAGAAGGGAATCACCAAGAAAGAGAAGAATGATGATATCCAGCTCAGAACCCTGGGTGTGCCAAGCCCACACTCACCAGACATGAGCCCCTGGGATTAAACATGAAATATAAAACATGAAGTACCTGTTTGTTTGATGATGGAGATGATGGTTCATCCGTGTTGGGCGGAAGAAGAGGAATCCATTGGTACTTGAATCATGCTGTACGGTCAAGGATAAGTAACTAAAACCTTTTGTCTATGAAAAGCATAAACGGACACGACGTACATCAACTTGCGCAAGCGCACACACACGATATGATGTTAGGAAGGGTTCCAACATTCAAAAATGCACGGGATAATTCTCAACCAGTGGTTAAGAATTCTCCGATGCATTTTCATTCGCAAGATGGTGTACTCATGTGTGCTGTTCTTTTAAGTCTGACAAAACTGGCTGTCTTTCTCTTATATGTTTCGAGGTCTGCAGTCGCTCCAGATCTCGTCCATTTCCTATATGACGTCTGTTTCTGCTTGAAGGCTTCTTTGATATTTGAACTGAGCCAACAATGGGATCTACTGGTAATTCTAACTGCTTTGGACGCCCTGATTATGGCAACATGTCTTAGTTAGTCAGCAAGAGCTTGCGTTGTTTCCTCAATCGTCCTCGAGGAAAGAGGTCCCCAATTATAACTTGAGTTATAACTTTTTGTTCAGTAAGATACAGATAACGTGTTACGGAGCTACTGCGGCGCTCCAACTTGAGGTGCTTATAGTTCAGGGTCTTTCGAGGGGAAAAATTGCTGGCTGTATATTCTGTCCAGAAAGTGCTCTACTCTCATTTCGTCAAGGACTGATTGTGCAATCGGCTGGCTGTAGAGGGTTTGGCTCTACATTGTTGCTGTGCAGATGACTGATGTCTCTTTCTGCATAGGCAAGGGGCTCACTAACAGAAATCCTTGAGTTCCATCTTCACTTGGCAAATGATCCTCAGGCAGAGCGCAAGCGTATTACTCACAAACTCCTTGGAATCTGGCAAGACTCCTGGACCAATACCACCAAAGGTGCCATAACCAAGCTCTTTCTTCCCTCTATTACCGTCACCTGCCCAAACCTCCCTCCTGGTTTTCACCAGGACTTCAAGCAACCTTCATCCTCACAGGACAAGGTCCTTCCAAACAAAATCTCGACTTAGGGATAGAGCAGGATCCTCGTTGCACTTGAGGAGAACCCGAAACTTGGGAGATGTGATGTACATCTGTCTCCTTTACGACGACTTCAGGATTAGACTTATACCAAAATCCAAGCTAATATCCAACACCAGAAACACCTCTACCTCCAGGATGAAACTCGTTACTTACTGAATTCTACCTCCAGGATGAAACTCGTTACTTACTGAATTTTCACAGTCAATGTTCCAACTGAAACGAATGATACAGCGAAGGAACGTCACATGAACAGGTTGTTGTTGTTGTTGGTATAGAGCTTAACGACACAAGGGCTGCTAAGGCCAAATTGTGTCTGAACAAGAACAGGCCCTCTTCAGAACGCAATAATCTACGGTAAACACTCCTCTTCCTCCTAATACTCTAATGTGGCTGAGATCTCTGCTGGCACTCCGCTGGAGTGCGGGATTGCCCTCTTGTGGAGAGGATCCTCTCAGGCACCATGCTTGCTGAGTAGGATGTTTTCTCCTAGGGGGTAGGATTTTCTTAACCCTTTCTGGGCAGCAAAGCAAGCAAATCGACCGGAGAACACACGCAATTTACAGACACAATACACATGGGTAGTTGAAGTGACTTTCTAGATGACCCTAATATAATAGTTTAACTCCTTCTGGGTTAGGATAATTTATAAACCCCTTTGGGGTAGGATTAAACAGAAAACCCCTACTGGGGTAGGATCCTGCACAGTTTCCTCCTGAATACTTAATATGGGACAGGGCTTTGGCACCCGTACTGACTACCAAACGGCGCTTCGCTTCACAGGCCCTTAGTCCTGCATTCTTTCTCTTTCCCTGGGTTGGGTGGACTCCCCAATCCAGGAGTTCCCAAATTCTTCACCCCTTCCCTTCTCCTTCTTGTGGAGGATGCGTCTTTCTTCATCTTTCTTTCCCCTACTGTTACTCCCACTGTACTCCTATCTCCTCCATTCAATTTCTACTCAAGGCGGACTACCGCCTTACTTTTCAGTCCGACCTCTCTTTAAACCCAGCTTGTCTATGCCCTTCCATCATATCTTCCTCTCTCTCTCTCTCTCTCTCTTTTTTAAACTTGGTTTCCGGCAGGAAGCTCAGGCGACCCTGGCGGAGGCTAACCAGAGTATGATGGGCAGCCTGGCTTACCTCCCAGTGGTGGTGGGCAATTCGTGGTTCCACTAGGGGCCTTGCGGCCAAGCAGCCAGAAACAACAACAGAACATAACACTGCTCTGACATAAACGACACATTACACTTTTTCTGGCTTTTACAGAGATTATGTACTTCTTCACAAAGTACTATGGTGCAGATGTCAGAAACCACCGGTGGTGCCTTCCCCAAACACTTTGCCAGGTTCGTCTACTACAGACGTGTGAATGAGGAGAAAACGGTTCCAAAGAGTGACGGCTAGTCATTTGACTACCACCGTAGGAGCATGAGAAAAATCAATGTCGGCAAACACAAGCTTTAATAGTAATAACATAGTAGCTATACACAGGCATGAGTCATTTGTATGGGTTAATAACATTTCATTTAACAAACCAGATACGCTTAGGCCTCACTCATAGGCTAGCTTTACATCTGCTTTACATATTAAATTTAATAAAATAAAATAAAATTAAATAAATCATCCCTACAAATCGGGAATTCGTGGTAATGGCTAAGATCAGATATTTATTGTCTGTCTCTAATTTATGTAATATTCTGACAAATTACACTAGAAACCTAGAGACTCAGGATTTCGATGTGAGCCCTTTAGTCTTAATTCAGCCTTTGATGTAAAACCCCAGACTATTGGCTCATGAAGGGTCGTATTGTTGCAATGCACTAAAGTTTTTTTTTTTTTTTTTTCATTATTTACGTAAGTCTTACACATTAGGCATTAAATGGATAAGTAGGAAGAGAATTCTTATCAAACCACAGATTGTGGTTCACGCGTAGTGGACTTGGGGAGTTTCTCTCGTCTTCCCAGAGTCGCATACTTCTTCGGAATAATTCATATAATTCTTCGGAATAACCGCACAATCCAAAAAAAAAAAAAAGGCTCTCCCTCACCGCCTTTGTTTAGAATGCCCTTAAATGCCCCATTCCGTATTGTTTTTCTCATAGTTCTTTCTTACTATGATTTAATGTATTTTTTACAATGACCAAAGACGCGCCGCTAGTTTCTCGAGTCCGGAGACTACTTGAAATTCAGTACGGACCTCTGATGGAAGAGTGTAAAGGTTAAAGTTGACTTTTTTAGGCGGTAGGTCAAACGACACATTCTGTATATTGGCGACTGCAATGACAGGTCGGAGTTCCTGTGGCATGACTTACGATAGTTGTGTGGGAATCTTACAGTTCTACTGCACCTAAATCTGCACGACTAACGTTAGGTTGTACTTGGTGTTGCTACCGTGAAAGGTAGTCAAAGAGACCGCCGCAGGCTGCAAATGCTGTATGCAAATAATTGTCAGCTGAGAAGGAAAACGGAAACAGTGTTCTCTTGATGTATTGTTTGCAACTAACTTGAAGCTGTGAAAACGAACTCTGAAAGATCTGATTTAATAGAAAACTAAGGATGAGCAATAGAGAAAGTAATGCAGATTAGATATTCCTCGTGCGCGTTTCTAACCTTTTCCATGTTCGCTCGCTGTGCTGATTTTTCGGATATTTGTTAGCTCCATAAGTATGGAGAAAAACAGAAATTAGGTATTTGATGCTAGTGTTCAGGGTGTTCGCTCTGTGTACAGAATTCTAGTACGTTTGCCAGTTCCTCACTTGTGTAAAGTAAAAGAACTTGGAAATAAACTTTTTTAAAATGTTTACTCTTAATTACAAAGATCCACTGATTAACAGTCACGTATCGTTAACAAAAAATGGTCAAAATAACACCACACCGAGCATTTCTGCAGGTGTAATTTGAGTCTCCATTATCTCTTTTGAGCTCTCCAAATCAGAAAATCTAAATAAGAAAATATATATTCTTTTTATTAGCGTAGCTATTCAAATAAAAATGGACTTCGTTTGCCAACTTTATGCTTGTTAGAACAGTAGGATTAGTCTCAGAAAGCAGAAATAGATTACGGAGGTAATCTATATCGGATTACCGAGGCTTATCTTTATCACTGTCGCCAAGAGATTATTGCCCTTGAATTTTGTATGGAAGCAGTTTCACATATTTTAGAACATGCTCATAATGCAAGTTGCTGAGAAAGACGTTTCACAGGTTTTTTAAAACTTCGCCACAGTGCGTTCTGCTGAACATTTAATATTTTCTGCTGTCCTCTCTTCCAGTAAGAAAGAATATAAGATAGGACAATAAGAAAGGTACTGATAATCAAGGCACCAATTGTTACAAACTTCTTAACTAGTCGATCGCCTGAGCCGAGTGGGCAGAAGTGAGAGTACATCAGTACAGGTGTTTGAGTTTACCATGGTTCTAGCCCGCGTGACTTAAAATTCGGCGATGTTCTTGTTTCTTGTGAACTCATCTCATCTTATGTGGTCATCCCGAAGTATAAACAGAAATTGCGTTTACTTTTAATGCAGTGAGGTCGTGGCAGCATTCTCCCAAGAGTACCGAGTTCAAAAACTCCAACTCACAGCTGTATGTACTGTATTTCGTTAAGTATATACAATTAAAACTGGAGAAAAGCCCTATATAATCAAACAATATGACATATTTTTATTATTAATAAATACTTGTAAAAAAATTATATTGGATATGATTTCATTATCAAACAAAAGGTTTTCTGCCGAATCTAAATCTTGGGTATGATCACTGCAGCAGATTCCGATTGGATCAGTTTGAAAAGAAATATCAGTGTTTTATGTTAGAGGACGAGTAGCTTTATATTAATAATGAACTGAATATGTATTTAAATGGCATTTATGAATATTTTGAAGATAGATGTCAAGATCCATGCCTTTTCACCGAATGTAAATTATAAGAAAAATACATTGATTTGTAAAGTTAGCATATCACAAAAAAATATATTAAAAAAAAACTAACAATATTTAGATACAATCACTGAACACGCATCCAGTTTAAAATTTGTATATATTTACAGCGTTGGCAAAAATCTGAAACGTAGCTAGAGCTAACTGATTGTGCTGTATACAAGTACTGTAGTACAAAATGAAAGGTAATAATCTTCTGTACTCTGAATACATATGCGCTTAGGCTGTGAATGGATCTAATTAATTTCAAAATTTCAAAAAAGAGATTTGAAATTTTCTAGTGACGGAATGTGTTGGAGTGAAGAACTGAGATCCTTTATGTATTTTATTGTGGTCTTATAAACTCTTTAGAAAAAGACTTCGAATATGTGGGTTGCAGAGTTTGGAAACTAGACACCTTAGAAGAGATTTGATTGAGGTGTTTAAGGCTCTGAGAGGCATCAGTAAAATGAATGAGGACAAAATTTTCAAGATTATAAATGATGCTAGAACTAGGGGACATAAATTCAAGTTACGGGGGGAAATGTTTAGATTGGACTGCAGGAAGTTTTATTTTAGCCAGCGAGTTATAAATTACTGGAATAAGTTGCCTTCATGGGTGGTAGAGGCCGAGAGTTTGGGGAAATTCAAAGGTCATCTGAATAGTACTTTCGGGTAAGGGAAGCGCATAGGATGATAGGTTTAATTTCCTTTTTTTTATTAATTATTATTATTTAGTTATTTATTTTATTTTATTATTTTTTTTGTTTTATCATTGTTTTGTTCGGATTTTGTTTTTTTTTTTTTTTTTTTTTTTTTTTGGCTGGTGCAGCATAAGCCATAGGCTTTCTTGCACCATGCGGCCGTTACTAATACTAATACTAATTTCATTAATTTTCCATGCACGTAGAGTAGTGTGACAGTGTATGACTGATACTTCGTTGAATTTTAACACGATTCAACAGTTTATTTGTTATTATATTAGAATTTCTTAATTTTTGTTTATTAAATTAGTATTCCTTCAATTTTTCACAGACGTAGTCTGCATCTAGGAATCATAATACTGTACTCACTTCTCTTCGCAGTTAACGGCGTCTCCAAATCCAGGGGTGTCCACTACGGTTAGCCTTAATCGTACTCCTTTTTCTTCTATTTCCATGGCTTTCTTCTCAATATCCACTGTCCTATCCACACGTTCTAAGTGGGGGGGAAAAACATGAATTAAATCATTTTGTTGTTTAAATGAGTCAATATGTGTGTGGCATAAGAATCTGAAGATCATATTTCGCACTGATTAAAAATACATTACTGCTGGGTTTTAATACGGCACGACTGCAAGAGCCTAATATCTGGTGTATAGGGAGAAATCCTAGAATAAATAAATGCCTTAGAAGTAAATGTATTACTTTTTATATTTACTTATAATTAATAAGTTAAGTTATTAATTAATATCTTAATAGAATTGTAATTAAACGTAGTAAAAGAAACCCCTATTTTCAGGTTATCCAAGTGACTGAAAATAGATTATTATTGTTATATTTGGTTTTTAGGAGCATTAGCAACTAAGGCCATATTGCTCCGGGGATATGCGGTGGTCATTTCCTGACCTTTCCGCATCCTCCGTATTTGGTGGGCACGGGCTCGAACCCCGGTCTAATCAAGAAGAGTGTACTACGCGCTGCTGCTCCTGCCCACCTGGCTACGGAGACGCCCTGAAAATAGGGCGTTTTCGAAGAAACCACTACAGAAAATATGATTTGCTTGGATTTTGGGAGGGAAGAGAAAAAAATAATTGGCGTTACTGTTTGTGGCAGCGATGATTGAACGAATGAAAAAGTTTCTCGATTGAAATACTGCAATTTAGAAAATTGCTGCTTTTTTTCGTTCAGTTAATTTTTTAATAATTTACTAAATAATGAAATATTGATTTGTTTATTCTATTAATCGTAGAAGATCTGTGAAATATTATGTGTTCTGTCAAGTTTTTATTAAAATTCTGGAGGAAATAAACAAACTTTAGGCGAACCTTGAGATTTGAACTACGTATATAGGATTTTTTGTAGTCATAGTATACTCATACATAAATGGACAAAAATACAAAAAGTACTGCACTTGTATACCGCAATTCATTTTACATAATACTTTGATGTCTCCCGCAACTAGAGAAAAGTAAAGTAATATGGAGGGTTGCTTTATTATTACTTTCTCTATCTGCAGAGCATTTAAGCAGCTTCATTTTTACCCTTCTTCACGTCATAGACAGTTAATAAACCAACGGCAAAAGTTTCACACAGTTTCCTGCTATCCAGTTTCTTTAACAGGGTAACTTTTTCCGCAGTAAATAATGAACTTTGAACCTCAGAATTCCCTGGCTCTTCTTATAGGATCGATAATTAAGAGAAAATCAAGCTAAATTATAGTAAATGGAAATAAAGATACTGATGTGCGACAAATGTAGATGCCACTAACAATCTGGGAGTATTTATTAATTGGAGGAAAGCTCCAACACCCCACCTTTTTTGTTCTCCCGAGAACAAAATTTTCATGAAGGGTTTTGTTGGATTCTAGATTTTCCTAAAAATACAACTACCCAGATCCGAAATTGCCATCCCCATTTTTGACTTGGAAAATGGGCGGAGTTCCGGATCTTGAAACGTTCGACTGCGTATTACAAAAAAAAAATCTGACTACTACGCTTTGAGGTACGTGCAGTGAAGTTTTAACACTAGTTGTGGTCCTGAGATAAATGGGTACGCATTTTGAGAAATCGAACCCAAGAAATGCACTTCTAACTTCACAGTCTGTTCTGATGACTGTAAAGAATATAAACGGAAATTTAATTTAGTGGACGAAAGGTTAATTATATACTTTTAATTCTATTAATCAGAGAAAATTAATTTAAGAAAAGAAAATGCAACGCTCCTGAAATGTAACACAAATGTATATTGTGACATAGATTTCTGAGAATACTTTAGCGCAGAAAATAAAATCTTACAGATTTGAGGCGCAGTACTGCATTAGGTACATGATCAAGGGGCAGTTTCTGCTCCCTCAATAGATCTACGCTAAGAACTCGGCGCTAAAGTTTGGTCTTAGGTCCAAACTTAAAGGTAAATACGATTGATTATCCACAGTTCTGCCTAAGTTGTTAATGTGTTTTAAATTATATGAAAAGATATTAAGAACTTGGTTGAACCGTGAATAAATATATTTGTGTTTGAGGTTGGACTTAAGACCAAGCTTCAGCGCCCAATTCTTGGCATCGATCTTTTGAGGGAACAGAAACTTCCCCTTGATTGTGTTCTTAACACAGTAAAGCGCCTCAAATCTGTTATGATGTTTATATTGGCAAATCCCCATTATCTCCTCCATGATAAATAACGGTGACTACCAAATATTAGAGAGCAAGTTCATCTTCTAGCTACACCTCGCATGTAATCCTGAGTCAGATCTGTGTCAGCATCGCTTATTATAGTTTATCAGAATATATCCCCTCCGTAGCTAAATGGTCATGCGCGTGGGTGCTTAAGTACATGTGCTTTGAGTGACTGAGGTTCAAGCCGGTGAATTTCTAAATACGGTGTTGTTTCTTTTATCCTCTCTATCACGTGAACTGCTCTGATCATGTGGTCATCTCGAAGTATAAACAGAAAAAATTCATTTATTTTTATTTATTTAGGGTCAGGACGTAAAATATAGTTATAAATTATAGGGTATGTGTAGTCATGAAAATAAGAAGTACAAATTGATTAAGCTAATTTATTCAATGAATTGTTTCACAACCAACAAACAAACAGTGTCGTTGATGATGACTTCACAATTAGAATATATAAATCAGAATAAAAATGCACACCATATTCAAATCTGGAATTGCCCTTTTAGCAAATTTCCAATGATCCAAGATGAAGTCCAGTGCACTGACGTTGCGGGTTACTTGTGGCAACAGTGAGGAGTTGTCGAGATGAGCATCACATCTGGCGTGGCAGCTCATATGGGTCTTTAAGAGTTTGTTCCCTATAGAATTTATACGTAGAGAGTTGTTGGAGATTGATAGAAAGCTTGCTTGAAGAGACGCTGGCTATTTCTTTTTATGAAATAGACTCTGGCTATTTCATAAGCGGGGCATTTGTGTCTTCATGAGGGATAGATCAGAAGTGAAGGGAAAGTATGACCAATGGCCTGGATTTGAGAGTTTCCAAGTGATGATACACTGCCATTGAGAGAAGCTTTCAAGATGGTAAAAGGCAGGCTCACTCTATCGCTTTCAACTTCATTCTCATATGATGATCATCATCTTCATAATTTGTCTTATTTGCTCCTCACTTAAACTGCCACTCATTCTTAGAAATCAAAAAAAGATATCCAACCTATGTGAATAAGTAAATGTATTAAATTACAATAAAAAGTGATCAGTCTAGGAAAGCAAATAAGCAAAGGGCTTCATCATTACAAAGTAACACGCCGAAGTAACAATTTCTGAACAAGATATTAGTTTGCTGTCCCGGGTGTTACTCTCACTCTCTCTCTCTCTCTCTCTCTCTCTCTCTCTCTCTCTCTCTCTCTCTCTCTCTCTCTCTCTTTTACAAATATCAAATAACGTCGGCTAGAACAAACGATTACGGACAACTGGTTTTGAAGAATAAATCAAGCATGCACTATTGATATCGCAGGATATCGCAGCACTAAAAGCCATTGGGAAAATGATGAAATTTAAATTTATGTTGTCACGAGAGTGAACTTTAATCAGTTATGTTTCTAGGATTAAACAAGCTATACTGTACCAAATCAAGCAGACAGTCGAGCACTGGTTTTCTAGCATACAAAAATCTAGGAGGGAAGTGGTCTCGACAAAACTAATGATCGGATTCTCACGTTACATGCTTTGTTTCTTACGGCGAGCAGACAGAGGATCCCGCCGTCTCAGGATGGCAGACTTGTAACACCTTTCAATACGTTTATCTTTTACTGGTCGAATGTCCAATATAAGACGAACTACTTATACTGGACGTGGTGAAATGATCCTAGTGACGATACACTCAAAAACGTCCACACACCACCTAAGCCAGTAATAATAATAATTACTATTATTAATCATACAAGCGCATTGTGCAGTAAAACAAATTTTTAACTTGCTCTCGGGAACAAACAACGCAGGTACAAAAAATAATTGAAAGAAAAGCAACTTACCTTCCACTGTTGGTAACTTCCTGTCTTTGTAGAGGTCAGCTAAGAAGAGACTGTTGACAAGGGTGGATTTTCCGAGGCCAGATTCTCCTGTGAATAATAAGAATAATATATTGTCATAACAACCCCATTCTATGAATTAAAAATAATTTGAGACAGCATTCCTACATGCACATAGCTTTAGCAGGTTCTCTAGTTCACGGTAACTTTCAAAGCGTAAGAGAAATACAGCTACATATCAAACAAACTTTAGCATAAAGAAGGATATTGTCTACATAAATCTTAACTATCACCCTCGTACTCTAATAAAGCTTCTAGTATAATAACTAAAATATACACTGATAACATAAACTTCACACTTATATGCAATGTTTCATTCAGTATGATGGTCCATACATCACTACAATCATGTATGGTTGTATTTATATTTTAATAACAAACTTCCGTTATAGAACTGCTGTCATATATATACTGTAAGCGGAAACTGTGATTCACTTACATAGTAGTATCACAGGGTGGAGATTATAGTTTGGTTTCATTATTGCTTATATTCATGACATAAATGTGTGTACAGAGAAGGGCAACAAGATTGGTGAGGGGAATGAAGGGATCCTCTTACCAAGAGAGGCTTAAGTTCTGCAAATTGCAGCGGCTGGAGACTAGGCACCTGCGCGGTGATCTGATTGAGGTGTATAAGGCCTTGAATGGGCTGAGCACGCTGAATTCTGATGGGATCCTTCCACTTGTTCAGATTACGAACCTAAGGGGGCATAAATTCAAATTAAGAAAAGACAGATGTAGAATAGATGTGCGGAAATTTGCCTTTAGCCAGCTGGTGCTTAATTGCTGGAACAAACTTCCATCTGTCGTTGTGGAAGTTGACAGGTTAAATAAATTCAAGGAGGAATTGGACAGTCATTTGCAGGGAATAGTGTGATTTTTTTTCCTTTTTTCTTTTTTTTCTGGCTGATGCTGCATAAGCTCGTACATCTGCTTTCTTGCATCGCATGCCACTACTACTAAATGTCATCCTCCCTCTCTCTCTCACACACACATGCCGTTATAGAGTTAGCGTATTTAAATAACATGTTTAACGTGAGAGAGAGTTATGTACGGAATCTAAGGAATCTAAAGCGACTCTACTCATGAGTTTGACGCTTATTTCTATAGCGTACTATCCCTTTTTGCAAGGAACTGTTACTTTGGCTACAACTACTGAATAAAATAATTAGGAACATAAAATAAATACTGGCTTTCTTCTAAGTACCACTTGCAAACAATAAGAGAGCAACGTTTTAGTCAAATGAACTTATTACATTACACTTAGCACAAAAAACAATTTAACTTATCGCTGGATTACTTTTTCATATTATAACTGAATTCCATTTTTAGACAGGTTAGCATGTATGCATAAGCGCCTGTTGTTTTCGCCATATCAGTCTGTTCTTCTTCCGGTTTGTAACAGGGGAACTCCCAGTGGACGGATTTCTATGTAATTTTATATTTAGGTCATATAGAAAGATTTGACGCGCCATCAAATTTCATGAAAATCGGACAAATAGAAATCCGGCAATTATTATTTCTTTTTTCCCATATTGCAATTTTTCCAATTTGTATGGAAAAAATAAATTCATAGATTAAATGAAGTTTAAATGCCGTATTGTTAGATTCAGACAGTCCATGCACGTTTCGTGTATACTTTTATGTAAGGTTCGTGAACGTGGTGCCACTTGTGAATATATACAGAGGGAAACGAGATTTAAAAGTAAGTATATGGAAAGAGCAATAAATATTATACAGGTGTAATTAAATTGAACGGCTCAGTTTCGAGAACGTAAAACTATAGAGTTTTATTAACTGTTCTGTAAAGGTTATAATCTTAGTAATTAATTGATGAGAAAATAACTATATTTACTTTTCACTTCAGTTAATCACAGAAAAGGGGGGAAAAATCAATTAATTTTAAGAAAAAAATTTAAAAAAAATAGAATGCGCCTGAAATGTAACCTACTGCATGCATTACCTGACTTGTAATGGAAGTATGTTATCGGATGTTTAGATGTTACTTAATAAGTTCATCGATACCACATTTTCAGCTTTGTTTCGTTGTTCCCCGGAATGCTTTTAAGATCAATCATAGCCTTCTCTGCACCCCCTCCCACCGACCACATATATCTATTTTTATAAATGAAAGTATATTTCGCGTATTGCTCTATAACGAAAAGTCGGATCGTGACTAAATTTTTAACCTATGTTCTATTGATCCCTGGGGGAGCGGGATTCAGGTCTAGTTACGACTTCACAGCCCTCGTTCCCTCCTCCCTCTCCCCACAAATTCGTCATAAATGGAAGCATGTTTTAGCATTAACAAGAAAAATGTGAATTGCACAAAAATGTGTTATTAATTATTCTGTAGGCCGCTGGGAAGGTGCTGTGTTGAATTCCGATTTACTGACGCTCTTGAAATGTAACGCACTGCATATATTAACTAACTTGTTATTCTTTGTTTTACCACAACGATTTCTAATGCAACAACGCATACGCGACAGCTATAATGCAAGTCAGCTACTGTCGCTTGCAACATGTATTTTACTTTACTTGTATAAAAGCGCGAGGGTCTGTACCCTCAAATTCGTATACCTCTCTAAGTACGAGTTTGAGTGACCGTGATTAAGTTCAGGTGTCCACTAAACGTTGTGATCAGGGCTCCCACTCACAAATTTTAAAAAAACTTAGATTGCAACTTAAATAAACCCAAAAAAAACCTAGTTTTCATCATATAGTATAGCAACACAAATAAGTTAAAACTTACCATGCAAAAATATTATTTATTTAATTGTAATCAGAATTTTCATCCCATACAGTTCCCTCCACATTTATTTTTTGAAGTTCTTTCATTTTTTTTCAAACGTTCTTCGTATCTTTTATGACAAGTTCCTTGTATGACTTCTTTTACCAATTCTGATTTAGGTTTCCATGAATAGCAATTTTGATTAGATCTATTTATCGCCTGTTTTGCCATTAGTCGATTTTTCACAGTTTCTGGTTTAAGGGAGTTTGTGGCTTTTGTTTTTATATGGTTTACTTGGGAAAAGATTCTTTCTACGCTTGCCAAAGAGTGAGGTAAAATAGTTAGACTGGTCATAAAGTTAGATAAAATCTCATATTTAGAATTATTAAAGCCATCTTTTACATTACATAACAGATACCAAAACTCAGGGATGGTCTTGTAAGAGAAATCTAAATCTTGATTTAAACGAAATGATCTCCATTCATCATCTAGAAGATCTAGTTTGTCTTCAGAAACAAGGTGAGGGAACTGCATTGTTAAATGGAAAATTGAGGATGGCGAATTGGCACGATCATGTATCACTGCTGGGTCAAGAACATTCAGACTGGCGATAATTCCATCATCATTTAGAGGAAATCTTTTTCTGATTTCCATACAAAGTTCAACAAGAAATTTTAAACAATCATTTTTAAACCTGCTTTCACTGTCACCAAGTGGTGTTGAATTTAATAAGGCCATACAATGGCCTCCCAAATATATTTTATTCAGAGGCTTATGATTTATTGCATTGCTTGGATCAATTTCAACCAGATTGCACAAAGTAATGTCTTTTTCTTTTATGAAAAAACTAAGAATATTTTTATACTCAATTGAAACTATTGAATGAAGTAAGTGCAATCTGAAATGCTCAGATTGAAATTCAATATTCAGGCAGTTTATTTTCTCCAGTACATATCCTAAAAACAACAACATATGCTTAGTTCCTTTGGTGATCATAGTATTGTAAATATTCCCTGCATCATCGATTTTGTCAATTTTTGATTGAGACTGAAAATAAAGAACTGACGCATGCCACTGCTCAATAATAATTTTTATTACATTGCCACGGGATAACCAATGTGTTTGTGCTAATTTGGGGATTTTATGCTTAGCAGTATCTACAACATCTTGAATCATTTTGAACTCGTTTAATCTTTTACTACTACGGGAAAAATAACAAGAGATATCTTTTATAAATATTTCTAGATATGATGGTAGTACCTTGATTGAATGACTAGCATATAATGCAAAAGAATGGCAAACACATCCCATTATAAATACTGATGGTACATCCTTTTTTAGCAATGACTGGAACCCACTCTTAGTGGCACAATTATCACTTCCAAAGCCAACGAGATTACTTATTTGAATGTTTTTTTTCTATGAAAAGATCTTTTACAGCTTGATAAAGCCCTTCTGAAGTACCATTTTCGACACAAACAGTGTCAAGTAACACATCTACAACATCAAGTTTTTGAATATCAAAATATCTAACAACAACATCTAGAACTTGCGATAAAGATAAATCTGTACTTTCATCTATTATCATTGAAAAATTGTTCTTTCTGCATATATTAGAAATGTATATTTTTTTCATGATAGGCTATGCCATGTTGTATAAGATAAGAGACTTTAGTCGCCTTCATCTGAACTTGTTTTGCAATATTGCTATCATGAAATGCTTTCTTACATGCTTCTATAAGGTGATCACATTGCGCAAATGGAATATTATGCTCAGAAATGAGTGCAGCAACTGTTAACTCTGCCTTTGCTACTTCTTCATTCTCCGTAGGTTTATGTTTTGTGAAGAACGTGTCTAACGTTGAACTTGTCTTAGCAATATTTGCACTTTTTTTATGCGCTAGTAACATCGATTTATTGGCATTCTTTAATTTCATTTCACAACAAATACAGTAAGATGCACCTTTTTCATTACTGTTTTCTTTCAACCAATCCTTTAATTCCGGATCTTCTAGCCATTCATTTCTAAAATTTTGAGTATACCACCGTTTACTCATCTTTCTCTGTGGGGAACAAGTTTCAGACATTGTGGGCAATTTGTGGGTATGGCTAATTAGCAGTTATCTTATTTAAAATGTTCTATAGAATAAAAAATAAATCACTAACCATTAACATAAAATAGAAATAGTCATTACAATTTAAATTTATTATATCACTGTATGTAGTACACGCATAAATGTAAAAATCACACCAAATAATGCAATAATACCACGAACGATCACGAAAGACTGTGCAGTAAAGACCGCCTTCCGCCTGCTCAATAGGCTGCGCATACATGTTAGTAACACGAACATGTATACTTACATGCATGAACATGTAAGCGTAATTTCATAGTGTAGAACCCTGGGAAAACTTTGAAATCCTTTTACATTTGTAGTATTTTGCACAAGCACTTGAGATATTACAAATTATGATCAGTATTGTTAGAATATAAAATTAAGAAAATTGTAAACTGTTATTAAATGTATTAAATTTTATTGTATTTACAAGAAATAAAAATAAATTTTGACTTAAAATTAAAAATTACTGAAAAAACCCAGATAATGAGATATTTTTGTGAAAAAAACCTATCAACCCAGATGACAATCAAAAAACCCAGATCTGGGTGGAAAAACCCAGGAGTGGGAGCCCTGGTTGTGATGTTCTTATTGTATTTTCTTTATATTCTTGAACCACTGTCGAATTTCAGACTCAAGACGCGCTCGCGAACTGAAAACGCACTGGCTACCGTGTTGAACCGACTATATATTGATAATAATATAGTGTGTTATTAACAATGCGATTAAGAATTACTCATTAAAAAAATATATAAATTCTTTTTATACTCTGGGACAGTCATACAGGATTAATAAGATAGATGCCACAAGAATATTACCATCTTTTGCGGTATCAGGAGGATTCAAACATGCGGCGTGAGCAATTCTGTGCTTTTCACTAACCACTCGGCTATGCACCATTCATTCATATTTTCTTTCTTTCCTTTTTTTTTTTTTTTTTAAGTAGTTTTGATTATTGATTTAAATCTTGTTTTCTCATTATTATAAGCTATCCTGGCTTTCTCATTGTTATAAGCTGTTCTACAGTCTGCACAGTGGCATAGTCACCGTCCTTCCCACACCGGGTGGAAAAGGCCTGGGTTGGTATCCCGTCAATAACGCGAGAAAAAATAGCAAGGTCTCGCCCCCGGAAACTCGGGTTTTTTGTCCAGCAAACAAGCAAATTGACCAGAGAACACACCCAACTCACAAAAATAATACACTTGGGCAGATGAATGAATATTTTGTGTAGCTCTAGTGTGGCGATTTTTTTTTTTTTTGTCCTCTGTTCCACCACTTAATGTTACTATCAAAATACGGTCGATCTGCCAACCCGCGCTGGTACAGCAAATTATGTTCCATTTCGCTCAACGTGAGTCGGTGAGGAGGCTTCCATCCTGCAGTGGATTGATAATGGCTGCAGTTTACCTTTTTTTACCGGTCACTCTGTGTTTACTTTCGTCTCATAATCCTATCTAATCTCAAGCTTCTCTGCAAAAGCCTATCTGGGAAGTTTGATTCTCCGGAACTGCTGTAACTAATCAAGTTTCATATCCCTCCTGAGCCATTCAGATATCAGCAGACTTTCCATGTCCATCCATCCAACAGTGATACCAAGGAGTACAGTCCATTGAGGAGAATTTCCTCAATTGCAAAATAATCTCAATTTAGATTTCTTTGGCAACTCAGTTAATATCATCAATGTCCTTGCACCTTCCGATAAGTGATATAGTTTAATTAGACTTTCTGTTTTTCATTCCCCCCCCCGGGAAGTTCCTAATTTATTATAATTTATTCATTACTGTTTTTGTTACTATTTTCATTCTGTTGCACATATACTGTAATTGGATGCTTGTGCAGTGCATGTTCTGTTTTAATTAAATAACAATAAAATGAATAAAATAAAAGAGCACCAAGGAAGTTGTCCTTAAAATAATAAATTTACTTCCGGATTACGGCTAATTGGAAGTTGCTGTTTCTATCCTTACCAAAAATAATATCCTGTAGTTTGTTATCAACACACTTTTCTAAGATAAGCAAGTCGATAACTTATGATTTTGTTGAAAGATAATTTCCGTATCATTTCGGTTACATACTTGTATATGTAAGTGGAGCTGCACGAGCTATAAATACATGTTGACGACATGAAATTTCATACCTCAATTAACGGAAATTGCCTCCAGATGTATTATCTGGATTTAGTAAATAAACATCCAAGTGAAAGTGGAATAAATAGCTTACCTACTACCATTAGTGTAAAGTCGAATCCCTTCTTCACTGACTTCCTGTGGACTTGCTCCGGAAGGGTTGCAAACCCAATCTCGCCCTTTAGAAAAAAAAAATAATAAATAAAAATAAAAATAAATAATAATAATAAACAGTTAATTCCAGATATAATTCAAGGGGTTCGATTATTTCAGATAAAGGAAGTTTCTCAATCGACTGGAAATATATTACTGTACTTAAAATTTGTGAATTTGATAGTAAAAACCAGAGCTGTGAAGTTCAAAATTTGTGAATATTAACATTCTCCATAGATTAGAAATATTTCTGTTTGTCGATCACAGTATTTTGTTATCGAGAACAATAAAACAAAATAATATTTTAATTTTGGAGATTTGCCGTTAAAGCTAAAAATGAAACAGTCCGTGGTCGAAACTTTTGCTTGACACTGGTGTAGGACTGATAGTATGGGATGTTATCAGCGCCCCGTCATCAGGAACGGATTTATACAGATAAAAACAGAGATCCTGAGAGTAGTAATCGTTCCATACGCACAGCAATTGGAGAATGATAGAATTTAGCGGATAATTATGTCGTGCGTCGTAGGCACAGCTTGAGCGACTGATTTGAGGATTTTTTGTTGCATCAGCTACTTTGGTTACAGTGTATTAGCGCATGTGTTCTTGTGTATTACATTTGACAGTTTTCTGAATGAAGAGGATACCATTCCATCATTCTTTTCTGACGTTAATCTGCTCGACCGATCCCTCTTGCCCGGTTTCAGTAGCTGGAGAATGCTGTCAACTAAGAGTGGTCAAAAATTACCTGGGCTCTCAGGCTAATTACGATCTGCTCAATGCAATTAAAGTGCGAAAAGTGTTTAGCCATGGATGAGGGTGCACATCGTAGTTCATATCCACCCTCATAATACCCATGCGAGTTACTGCTTATAAAAACTATTTATATGTTTCTCCACTGACATTTATGTGTTATTAAAAGTTATTACGTTATGATAAAATTGATCTTTCGCTCTCACTGTTCTTGGGTAAATTGATATCTAGCTTAATGTTTGAGGATCAACAACATCGATTTTATTGCAGAATGAAGTCGACTTCAAGGCATTTCCTTAGTTTTTTGGATTAGTGTATAAAAGATACGGCAAAGTTTGTCTGACAAAGTTACAAGCAAATATTATTTGCACCTTAAAGGATATACAATAAGGAATATTTACAGGAATATACGAAATTAATCGCAACGCATGTAAAACTGCCATCAGAGAATGGACGAGAGGATTATGCCAACAATATATTATGAACAGATGTGTTACAATCACATATAAATGCCTGAAGCTCATAGTGAGCCAAATGTAACTAGTCGATCAAATTCAGTTTATCATAAAATTTGTCTCGCATGCAGATATAATTAGTAATGTTTTCAATATTGACGCAGTCCATGGAAAATGTACGTGTTCTTTATTTTAACGTACTCGTAAAAAGTAGCCTCATGCTGTTGTGTCCATTCACTATATCCTTAAACAGTTTTACTCTATCCCCCAGTTTAAACAGTTCATAACCTGTTTGTTTTTGCAACTTCTCAGAACACGTCCCATTAAAAAAAAAAGGAAAATAAAATACCGCTAGAATATCCTGGCGTGCAGCGAATAAGAAAGAAAGGTACCCATGGAAGCATCAAGTAGCTAGCGCTGTGATAAGCTTAGAACGATGCCACCAAACTACATGCCGCAACTCGTTCTTTTACAGCCTTAAGTTCCACACAAACTGTAATTAACTTGGAATTTTTAATTTATCACTTCCGTGGATTGCTCGTGACGAATAGCGGATAAATGTCATAGCCCATCGACTAGAAGGTTTGTACTTTCATGAATCTCTAACCGTATCATTGTCACGTGTCGTTATTGAGCTTGCTGAAGGGGTCTTTCATATTCGTTTCAGGGTATAAGTAGTATGTACTTCAAATGTACCCATTGTCGGGGCCCGCCCGAGGTATATTTGCGCCCCAAGCGGGGAGGCATTCCTGCGCCCCCTTCCAGATAGAAAAAATTTAAGGTGTTTTTATTGAGTTAATATTTTTATTTTTGCTAGAGAAAAGTTAAAAAGACAACCAGAATATGTATAATGTTTTAATTGTCATATTAAAATATTAACAATAAAAATTTTACAAAAGGGTCAATTTTTTATAAGAACATTTATCAAAATACTAACAGCAGGTAGTAGTTACGCTTGCCTTTAATTTATATAATAATAAAAAATAGTTTCTATAATTAAATTTCAGCCGCTTATGTGAAAGAAATGGGATGCACATAGGATTGTTGCCAGTCACCTGTATTTATACCAAATTTCAAGTCGGTATCCCATCTGGAAGGATTTGGAGACAGACTGACACTTGACAGTACTTAAAGTACACGTTTACAGAATAAATACAGACCGACGGGGCTGGCCAGGTGGGTAAAGTGCCTGCCTGGCAACCCAAAAGTCGCGAGTTCGAATCCCGCCTCGGGCTTGGATCAGATTAAAATGCAAAACTTTGGAAGGTGCATTATGGCCACAGGAGCCAATGCACTAACAAAAAAAAATTACATTACATTACAACAAGTTACACCAAAGCTATTTAAAAATACAAAACAAAAATGTAGGAAGAATTTTTGTTATTATCACCAAATCGAACAAAATTTTCCCCCAGCAGTGGAAAAACTATCTCATCAAACCTTTAGCCAAAGTTCAGTCGCCATCGAAACCTAAACACTTCCGACCCATCTCCAACTCCTCCAGCCTACTGAAGCTCCTGGAGAAGGCCTTACTCCCTATCCTCACTAAGCAGATCTTGCCCAGTAATCCAGCCCAAATTCACTACTCCCTTCCAAACAGATCAACGATCACCAATCTGCTAGCCACCACAAATACTATCTTGTCAGCATTGGAGAATAGGCAGGAACTAGCTGTGACTTACTTAGACATTGAAGCTGCATTTGATGCCGTCCAAGTAAACCAACTTCTCACTCTCCTGGAATGCCACTTCAAGATCACAGGAAACATATTATGCTTTCTCTCCTCTCTTCTGAATAACAGAGTTATAAAGCTTCATACAGGAGATCACACCCTTACTAGATCCGTCACCGCAGGAGTCCCACAAGGAGGGGGTCCTTTCGGGCCTTCTGTTTTCATCCATTATCTTCCCACTGGTTGCACATTCTCGATGTCTACTAAGCTATGCGGACGATATCAAGATACTCACTCCCATCATCCCCGGTCAAGACCTAAATCTGGTAAAAGTGGAAATTAACAACACTCTCACCACAGTCACATCTTACCTCTGCCAGTTCGGGCTCAAGATCAATCCTGCTAAGTCCGAATTCATGGTGTATTCATTGAAGCAAACTCCTTCTTCTCTCCAGCCTTCGGTCGGCAACACCCTCATCCCAATTGTGTCCAGCCATCGTGATCTGGGCGTTGTATTCGACCCAAAACTTCGATTCAACGCCCACATGGATATGCTCCTCACACGTGCTTCAAGACTCCGGTGGATAGCAAAACAACATCTCCTTCATATCACAGATAAAAAGATAACCGTGAGGTACATAAGAACAGTTATCTTTCCACCTTTACTCTATGCTGCTGAAATTTGGGCGTCAGCGGCACCGTCAATAAAGAAACCACTCTTTGCCACAGAATTCTGGCTCCTAAAGTGGGCCAACAGGAAGCACAACCTTCCAGCTCTGATTCGGACCACACAGCTTGCCAAATCTCTAGGAATTCCACGGCTTCCCACCTTAGTCGACGACCAACGCCTCCTAGCAACAGTCAAGATGTTAACAGGCATAATGGCAACACCTTCATTCTGGGATACCTGTGGCTGGAGGATCTCCCCTGCTGCCCTTAGGGCCAATCCCGAGCTCCACTCGCATTCAGCACGACTCCATCTCTCGGACAGGTTCCTTCTCAGCAGATGCTCAAGCAAACCCAGGCACTGGACGCCGACCTGAACAAATTCGCTGCTGACCGGACTTACCGCAAAAAAATTATGACGAGTAGGACTAATCAGCAATGACTGATGTATACTTTGCATCTGTTCCTGTCTGATTGAGCTGGTTCTCTTATCTCGATGTTAAGCCAGCTCAATCAGATTTAACTCTCGTAAGGAGTTCTCTCCTTTGTATTATAATATGTTTTCTGTGTAAAATTACCTTTTTGTAAATAATTGTTCAATTTTCCCGGAAGTTTGGGAAACTGTAAGCCCCTGGCTTTATGGCCGTGAAGGGTAATAAAGATTATCTCTCTCTCTCTCTCTCTCTCTCTCTCTCTCTCTCTCTCAAATGTCACATTTTTATTGAGTGTCAAACAAAATTCCTTTAAGGCATTCATGTCCTTGATTTTATATCAGAAAATTTATTAATGACATCGGTAAAATCCAAATTTGCAGCCACATCATTTTTAACTGATGTATTGCTAATGAATTTAATCTTGCCTGCAATATTGATGATCGCAATATGTTTTAATTAGCATTAATTTGCTAAAACTAGTTTCCCCACTTGTTACAATTAGTGTAATTGTCAGCATAACTCTCAATACTACCCATAAATTTGGCAACGTATCTTGTAATTTATTGTTATTTATAAATTTAAAAATACTTGAGTCTTTATCAGGTGTCAATATTGATTCTTAGCGGTGAAAAAATGACATTTTCACTGCAGACTCCTAAACACAAACCAAAAAAGAGCGCTTCCTTCTTGCTGACAACCAACACACTTATAGTTAGAAGCTTCTTAACGAATGCACGGAAAGAAGTGATCGCTATTTCAGCAAAAATCTAAACGGAAATGCATGAAGGGACCAAATGGGAGCAATAGACTCTAGTCCGCAGTAAGGATACTTGAAAAATAAAATCCTCCTGTTACAAATAGGTTGAGATACAAAGGAAAGGTGGACATATGTTTTTCTCAAGACATATATATTAACCAGACTCTACCCTCTACCCTGATAACTCTTTCAGGGTAGAGCCTGGAAGAAGGCAATTAAAGCGCCCCTTTCAAGGGAGCTGCCATTGTTTCGCGCGTGCGCGCACACACACACACACACACACAGTCCATTTCTGAGGGGTATGAGAGAAAATTTTCGGTTAGTCTAGTATTCCCGAGTTCTCTATCCATTTTCGCTAAAACCTTTGAAAGGCGGAGGGTCTTTGCATCGGACGCATGCCACGTGGCTAATGCATTTTCGACTGTTTACTGAACTATAGAGAGAGAAAAGGCCTCCACATCTTTTCCCAAATTTCCCCCTTCCACGAAGCATATGCGCCCTCTCAAACCTTCGACACCCAAATTGTCAGCATAACTCTCAATGCTACCCATAAATTTGACAACGTATCTTGTAATTTATTGTTATTTATAAATTTAAAAATACTTGAGTCTTTATCAATATTGATTCTTAACGGTGAAAAAATGACATTTCCACTGCAGACTCCTAAACACAAACCAAAAAAGAGCGCTTCCTTCTTGCTGACAACCAACACACTTATAGTTAGAAGCTGCTTTAACGAATGTGTTAGGCGCCTCCGTAGCCAGGTGGGAAGGAGCAGCAGTGCATAGCACACGCTTCTTGATTAGACCGGGGTTCAAGCCCGTCACCACCAAATACGGAGGATGCGGAAAGGTCAGGGAATGACCACCGCATATCCCGGAGGAATATGACCTTAGTTGCTAATGCTCCTAAAAACGAATGCACGGAAAGAAGTGATAGTTTCTATAATTAAAAAGCTCCCAAAGCGTCAATGCCCTGGGCTACCGCCCGTTTCGGCCCGTAGCTCGGGTCGATCCTGCCCATTTTACTGGACGTAATTGCATTATTCATTCGGTTTGTACAATAAATAAATCTCTATAGGAATATGTATTAGATGAAACGGTGACAATTGGATGAATTAGGTTAAATTTTGTTTTCATTTCTTCAGTGAATGTGAGTATATTTTTTTATAGTTGGTCATATGATTACAATTGTGAAAAAAAAAATAATGCTCTGCCTTTCTTATCTCAAATCTACCTGATCAAGCTTGTGAATTCCCTTTTATCCGCATTGCCTCTTTGGCAATTGGGTGTCGATACCGACCTCCCTCAGCTCTTTGTAACTCTTGACAATATTCTATCTCACTTCACAAGCAATTCCCTTAGTTTTCTGCTGATGGGAGACTTCAATATTAACATACTTCGAAGCTCCTCCTCTCAAGTGCAAGACCTCCTAGATGTCATTTCTTCCAATGGTGTCTTCTGACTGATAGAAATATCCCGACTAGAATGGGAGAGTCCCACAATTTCCTTCTTGACTTCGCAATTGGGGAATGCTCACTCACCTATGCAGTACTGGATGCAACTATTTCTGATCATCGCCCCTCCTAATGGTAATTGAAAATGAAGCAAGTGGGGAAGAGATCATGCACACTTACAGATTTGTCACTCCAGGCCCTCTCAGTAAGCTCTGTTATGACCTCCAGCAGTCTTCGTGGGATGGAGTACTTGCTACAGATGATTCTGAAATTGCGACGAACTTCTTTGAGCATATCCTAAATAGTTACACGAAAAATGCGCGTCATATATATATATATATCAGGAACTCAGGTAATAAAAAGACCACCAGACCAAGACTTAAATTATGCCCATTTATCTCAAACAAAATTTGTAACATGCTAAAGAAAAGGGACAAACTTACAAGAACTGCTAGAACAACACGAAAGGAGGCAGATAAAAACAAATACACAGAATACAGAAATATTATATTAAATATTATAGTTCTCAACTTAAAGGCATCATTACAAGCAAGGAAAAGTGGACAGTCTTGGACAAGCTACTACCTGGAAGGAAAACGAAATCACAGAGCTACGTTGGAGATGTAGTTGAGAATGAGGTACTACTCATTTCAGATGACCAGGAAAAATCCGCAGCCTTCTGTAGTCACTTTATCTCAAGTGTGAATAACCTTTTTCAAGACGAATTTTACTCTAGAGACAATGCAACAAGAGAATCTGCCAAGCACTCAATGAGGAGCTTTTTTTTTCTCACTCTGCTCTCAGATCAAGAGATTTTAGAAGCAGGACATCAATTAAAAGTAAACGGAGCTCCTGGCTTTGATGAAATATCTTCTGCTCGGCTGAAGAAGGTCCTGAACACAATCGTAACACCACTGAAATATATTTACAATCTTTCCTTTCAATCTGGTAAATTCCTGTCTCAATTCAAAAAAGCAGTTATTGTTCCTGTTCCTAAGGGGAAACACTGTAACTCTGTCAACAGTTTTCGTCGAATAGCGCTATTCTCAGTTTTTGCAAAATTATTCGAAAAAATTCTTCAAGGAAGACTCATGGGCTTCTTGGAAGTCAATCAGCTTATCCATCAACAACAGTACGCTTATCGTTCAAAAGGATCCACTGACCTGGCAATTGTTGACTTCTGCTGCTCTAGGATCATGGATTGTCTTGAAAAGGGTCACTACGCAATAGTACTGTTTCTAGACCTATCTAAAGCTTTTGATTGCATAAAATCCTACTCAACAAGCTCAACAATCTTGGCATGAGAGGAAAAATTAACCTTCTCCTTGAAGACTATCTTACTGATCAAACATTTGTCGTCAAAACAAACCAGTCTTTTTCAGACATTTGTTATTTCTCCAGGGGAGTACCTAAGGCTCACGTCTCGGGCCTGTCCTATTTGTTCTTTACATTAATGAATTTCTCTCTCTTCTTCCATCTTCCCACCTAGTAGCGTATGCCGATGACATTTCTATTCTGATCACTGATAAAGACCTTAACCAGCTCCAACTCAAAATCTCTGCCGTGCTCTCTGTGATGCATAGTTGGATTCAAAAGAATCAGCTTATATTAAATCCAGAAAAATCCAAATAGAGTATATGGTGTTTAGGACGAAAAATAAACCGTTAAATATTGATTTCGAAATAACATATAAAGGAAAAGAATTTGAAAGGGTGAATGATACCAAACTTCTAGGAATCTGGCTAGATGATAAGCTGAATTGGGAAAAACAAATGATCACCTTACGAAAGAAGACTTTGTCACTAGCAGGAATACTCGTCCGAGTCTCTACCTGGATGCCTCTTCTCTTCTCAGACTCGTATTTCTTTCCTTAATACAGCCTCACCTCACATATGGAATCATCTCATTAGGTATTACCCGTCAAGAAAACCTTGCGAGAAACAATTCCATTGTCAATCGACATGTTCGTTCAATATCAGGCCTTCCCTGGAATGCATCGGTGACTTAGAGATATAAGGAAGCAAGACTCTTAAGCATCTACCAACTGCTACAGAAACCTGATGCGGTCTTTGTCTGCAATGCTCTGAAAACACCAAACCTTCCTCCTCTCTTCAGATCCTTTTTTATAACAATAGAAGAAGAAGAAATATCATATAATTTAAGAAATGGAGCGAATCTGAAGGTTCCGCTTTTTAGAAAAGCCATAGGTCAGAAAAATGTAAAATACAGAGGCGCAAAAACCTGGAATAATCTTCCCGAAAATATCAAAAATGCCATTTCACTAAACCGGTTCAAGAAGCTCCTAACTGAACACATCACCAGGGATATCTGATCTAAATCACTTTCCGCTCGACTCCTGAACTTTGCATTCGCCAATGCACTTCTTTTATACTTAATAACATAGAGGAAATGCATACCACTTTGGAAATTATATAAACAAGTTGAAGGAATAGTTGTCAAAAAAGCTTGTAACACCCTAAGCAATTATTTCATCATATTTTCTTTCATACCTATTATTGTAGAAGTGTTCACAATGCAATTATAAATACTGTTGTAAACCACGTGACACGTGGTTGGTTTTCGAAGGTTTCTGTAATGAAATGTAGAAATAGGCCCGACTTATTTATGATTTATCTGTTGAATAACACCTGCACAATTTCAGATTAAAAATCCTCTGGCTTTTTAATCTGAAAGCCTCTGGCTTATGGGTTCTCCCTCTCTTCTTGCTGTTATCTCCCAACAAGTGCAATACAAAATAGGGATAAATAAACTATATCAAATTATCAAATAATTTTTTTGCGTTTAGTAGATCTCTATAATGAAATGCTGCGCTTTTATAATATTATTATTGTAAATTGTATTGTATTATTATTATTTTCCCCATCAAGGAGAAATAATATAAAAAAACTTATAAAAGCGCAACTTTTCATTATATAGACTCTACTAAAACGTGAAAAAAATAATAATCGCAAGAAAGATTTGGAATAAAACGTTTGTTTTAGGCGCATTGGCAAGTATGTAAATACGTTTTTTTTTTTTTTTTTTTTTTTATGTAAATCCCAAACACGAGAGGTATTAGAACGTATAGTACTTAGTACCGTGCTTGGGTTGGAGGTTGAGAAGACGAAAGAAGATATTTGTTGACATTGGACTTGAATTTCTGTAGACTGTAATTTTCAGGAAATACGTATTAAGGTTGTTGTTGTTGTTGTTGTTTTGGTTTTTAGGAGCATTAGCAACTAAGGCCATATTGCTCCGAAAATATGCGGTGGTCAATCCCTGCCTTTCCGCATCCTCCGTATACTTATGAAGGAAGGTTGTTCCAGAAAACGGCAGTTGAATGAATAAACGAGGAAGATGAAAAGTTGATTCTGTGAGTTTGAAGTTGGACAGTAAATGGATGTTGGCTGGTGGCGGCACGTGTTCGGACTGTTTTGAAAGAGAGAGCGGGAATTATAGAAGCCAATTCAGAAGAACAGTGCCCATGGAAATATCAGTAGAAGAGGCATGCAGCAAAAACAGTACGTCTATGAGACAGCGAGTGGAGAGACTTTGTTAGAGATGAATCATTAATTAACTTAACTGCCCTGTTCTGAATGGAATCTAGAAGCCTGAGAGAGGTTTTGGAGGCACCGCCCGAGATGTGTGAACAATATTCCATGGTAGGGCGAATTTGCAATTTGTACAGAGTGAACAACTGTTTGGAAGAAAAGTAACGCCGAGAGCGAAAGAGAAAACCAAGTTTTTTAGATGCAGAGGAAGCAATATTTGTGATGTGCTTGTGCCAAGAGAGATTAGAAGTCAGGGTAATCCCCAAAAGAGATATATCATTTTGCCTAGAAATCGGAGTGTCACTAAAGATAAGCATAGGAGCAGAAGAATCCTTTTTGCGAGATATAAGGCAAGACTGAGTTTTAGAAGGGTTGAAATCAACTAAGTTGTCTTTGCCCCACTGGAGAATTACCTGAATATTGGCATTTAAGGAATTGGTAGCAGATTTTCGAGAAGTTGAAGCTGATTGAGCAGGGCAACGTTTCTCAAAATGGAAAGTAGAATGCAATGTGCTGTCATCGGCAAAACTATGTATAGGATTTCCAGTCAATGGAAGAAGGTCATTAATATACAAGAGGAAAAGAATGGAGGAAAGAACTGAACCTTGGGGACACCGGCATTAGTGGAGAAGTTAGAAGATAGAGAGCCATCTACCATCACCCTCAGTAAGCGATCAGAGAGAAAACTGGATAACCAATTACTAAAAACAGTTGGCAAACCGTAAGATGGAAGCTTGTTTAGAAGAGATAGCAAGAGCAACTACTTGTGTTTCACCGAACCTTTCCATTGAATTAGTCCATAAATGGGTAACATAAGCCAGAATATCACCAGTGGATCGACACTGACGGAATCCATACTGGCGATCGTTGATCAGACGGAAGATGTCTAGGTAGTTTAAGAGTTGGTGGTTAATTGATTTCTCCATTACTTTAGAAAGAGTAGAAGTAATTGCAATGGGACGATAATTGGATGGGAGGGATTTGTCACCTTTTTTTTTAGGAACTGGCTGGATATGAGCAAATTTCCAAGCAGAAGGAAAAACACCTTTGGAATAAAAAAAGTGAAAAAAGGCGGCAAAGAATAGGAGTTAGTTCAGGAGCACAGGTTTTGAGAACAAGTGTAGAAATACCATCGGGACCTGGAGCTTTCTTAGCATCAAGATTCGTCAAAATCCTTCTGACATCCTTTTGACGGAAGACCAAAGGAGGCATTGAATGGAGCATGTTGGGAATGGTGGGAGGAGGTGTTTTTCAAAGATCATTAATACGTGAGTTGGAAGAAAATTGGAGTGCTAGCGGGTCAGCTTTATCCTTGGCTGAAGTGACAACAGAACTATCTGGTTTGGACAGAGGTGGGAGCATAGATGGGCAAAAGTTGCGACCAATAGCTTTGGCAAGAGACCAGAATGCACGGCTACCATTAGGGCAAGAAGCAAGTTTTCTACTCTTAGCCTGTTCAAACTCTATTTTGGACTGATTAATAACTGCTGTACAATTGTTGAGAGCTTTGGTGTAGGCAGAAAATGAAACTGAAGAATTAGAAACAAGCCAATTACGATATGCAACATTCTTCTCTTGAACAGCCTTAGCACATTTATTGGAAAACCAAGGTTTAGATAAAGGATGAGATTTTAAAGTGGAATGTGGGATAAAGGATTCGATTCATGCAAGAATAATTTCACTGACACGATATGAGCAAACGTTGACATCAGAAGTTTTGAAACAGTAATCCGATCAAGGAAAAGAAATCTCGCAGGTCATCCCATTTTGCATTCTTCTAATGCCCAACAACACGAGGTTGGGAATAGCCATGAGATAAAGGCTCCATTGGAGAAGAGACAATCACCACGTTGTGATCTGAAGTGACTAAAGGACCTCTTACTTCGACCGTGTACTTAGAAGGGTTGTTTGTGAGAAAAAGATCAAACGTGTTGGCTGTATGATTACGATTGTCCGGTATTCTTGTAGGTAAATGAACATCTGTGCAAGGTCATTAGTAATTGCAAAAAGCCTCAGCATCTCGGCCAGCTGGGTCGGTGTGACTAGAAAACGCAAGCCAGCTGGAGTTGTGAACATTAAAATCACCAAGGAAAATTACCTCACTGTTAGGAAAGTTGGACTGGAGAAAGTCAAGTTGCAAAGAGAGGAAGTCAAAGAGCTCCAAGTGATTAGTGGAGTTGGGAGAACGGTAGAGAGAACAGATGAATTTGACACAATGAGGTAAAGAGATTTTAAGCCAGAGAAGATCAAAGAGAGGAGATTCCAAATTTCCAAGTCTCTGACAGGGAATATCAGAAGGGACATATACACAAGTACCACCTTTGAGGCGAAAGGAATCATACAGTAAATAATTTGGGCATCTGAGATGAGCAGTAGTTGAATCAACCGATAACTGAGATTCTGTCAGAAAAAGTACATGGGGTTCGGCAGACAGACTGCAAGTGGAAATGGACATCGTTGAGATTAGAATTGAGACCACGTATATTTGTGAAATGAATTAGGAAGTGCTTGGGAGGTTTAGATTTTTTCGCAGATAAGCTTGCTATATTAGTTTGACAATTCATGGTGACATTTCAATAGTAAGAAAAAGTGGGTGACATTTCAATAGTAAGAAAAAGTGGGTGGGACATGCTGTATGAAGTAATGAAATTTTTGGATATGGCGTACACATGGTAAGAATATACCCAGATCCTTGACCTAACGTGGCCTCGGCAGTGCTCCCCGCATACATACTACTCGGACTCCCTCCAGTCACCACGGCAGGACCGGGCTAGCCGGGTGGGTAAAACGGCTGCCTGGCAACCCAAAGGTCGCGGGTTCGAATCCCGCCTCGGGCTTGGATCAAAGTACTGCAAAAAACCTTGGGAGGTGCACTATGGCCACAGAAGCCGATGCGCCAATAACTACCAAAAAAAAAAAAAAAACATCTGGCAGAGTAGATGTAGCAGGATTATACACTGGTTGATCCGGAAGCCTCCTAGAGAGTTACCAATAGGTTCGGTCCTGTGTACTAACTAGTGGCCTGGCTGCGAACACCGTTTTAGAGCTGTACCCTTGAAATGTAAGGAATATTGGATCTCACCACGATGTTCATCATAACCTCGAAAGTCATAAATCATACTGGAAGATGGAAGAGATAGGGGAGGGTTGACCGTAACTTAGCTCTAGAGACTAAACATGGGTTCCACCACTTCAAATGTTCTTCGTCTAATGTCCTTACCACGGCTGTCCATTTGGCATGTGATACCTCCGATTCCTAGTAAAAATATATATATATATATTTGGGTCTTTTAGGAAGATTTTTCGAGCCATTCTAGATTTCACTAAAATTAAATATAGAAATTTGGACAGTGTGTGTGTGTGTGTGTGTGTGTGTGTGTGTGTGTGTGTGTGTGTGTGTGTGTGTGTGTGTTCGGATGTTCAGACGCTGTTCACCAAAAAATGTCGAATCGAAACAAGATTTTCAGCGCATTTTATATTGTTACCCAGGAAGTAGCGAGCGAACAATATTTTTCCGAGAAACAGGGTAGATGGTCTGGTTTTTTTTTTTTTTTTTTTTTGTAGATTTTTCGTTTTAATCGAGTCTTGTAAGAGGAACTAATCAAACAGCCACATCTGGGGAGGTTTTTTAGGCCCATTTCAAATTCCATAGCCATCCCCTCCCCCGTTACCTTAGTATGTTAAAATCTGCAGAGTTTATCTAATTTTACAAAGAGACAAACGTATTATTGAAGTTTCCAAAATTTTTTCAATGTTTCGGAATACAGTGGCGGACAAAAAAAACTGCATCACTTCCGAATTTTGCAAATATGTTTTTCGCTGCATTGTGGGTTGCAGAAATGTACGAAATGCATTTGTTAGATGGGATATAAATATATATATATCTGTGAATTACAGCCTTGCAACGATCTGGCACAGAATTAATAAATGTTACTGGCATAGAATTAATAAACTTCTAGATATACGGTTGCCCAATTTCGTGGTATCACATCCTTACAATGCTCTCCTGCAGCTGAATGTTACTTGTTGGCTTCTTCTGAGCAATTTTAGACAACATTATGTACCAGCAATTTTCAATAAGGTTCAAATCTAAACTGTTCAATTTCTGAGGTATGATTGCACCTTAACGGAGAAAAACATTGGTGTAAGTATGTTTTACACCTTGTGAGACAAACTCATCATTAAATCTAAATAGCATAAAGCTTACCAATTTTTCTGTGTGGAAAATGCTGAGTTCTGTTGAAAAATACAGTTTTGGACGTCTGTGTAGTGATCCTAATAACGGGTTTCAGACACTCCTCCAAGATAGCGGTATAGGTTTCTGGATTCACCGTTCCGTTAATAAACTTAATTCGCCCCACCCCTTTGCTTGTTATTCATCCCCAGTCCATCTGACCGGCGGAGAACTTTAGTCGGTGTTATGCAGTCAGGATGGTATGCCTCCGATATTCGTCTTCTGAGATGTCGCTTCCCATAAGAGCCATGCAGGTTGAATTTCGATTCGTCAGAAAAGATGACGGTGTCCCATTGCTCCATGAAACATGCGTTTTAGCCCAAGCAAGTCGCTTCTTCCTCATTTGTTGGGTCAACAAAAGGCTTCTTCTTGGGCCGATAGACATGCATACCACATTCCGAGAGCTGTCTTTGGATAGTTGGTGCACTTGTTTCAACACCAGAGGCCATCTCAAAGTCCAGTTTTAGATCAGGAGCACTAGCATGGCGATTACGAAGGCATAGCCGTTTCAAATATCGATCTTGGGAAGGCGTAGTCACTCTCTTACGGCCTGATCCATGACTTCTCTTCAAATCACCGGTTTCACGCTTTAATTTCAGCACCCGGGATACTGTTGACTGGTGGCAGCCTATTTTATCAGCGATAACACGCGTAGAAAGCCCTTCCTGGGACAGAGCAACAGCTACACTTGTTTTTTCTTGGTGTTAGTATTCTGTTTTGCCTTCGCAAAACAGAATACTAATGAGCGTGTATACCTTTCCAACGCAATATTTATAGAAACGGCTGATGCAATACTTTGCAATTACTTTCTAATTGCAAAGTATTGCAATTACTGTCTGACGCAATAGAAGCTTTATCTGACGAATTACCTTTGCTTTGCGACAAACAAAATGACTGTAATCAAACGATATCTTATACATGTCACTACAAATGTTACTTTATTTTAAGGTGATGCTGTTTTTTTGTCCGCCACTGTATATCATATTTGTACCCCACAGAGAGTGTGAATATATTATTAACAAAACTTTCATAATAAATCTTCATCTGCAGGCACTTTTCATATCGATATACAAGAAGAAACAAAAGTCTGTCCGAATTAAGTATAATGATACATGTGGCACCGCCCCACCTTCCAGGCAGTCTGTCCCGTGATTGTCACCTAATCGGCGAAAGGAGAATGATGAGGAAGTCTGACTACATTGTAAATAAGTAACATTATACTTCTCTCTGGAGAAGCGCGGCTTATTTGTCACTACAAGTAAATGTCTTCCCTCTACAGAAAATTTTTTTACCTTGTTATTAATAATTACACTGATCAGTATTTTTTTTTTTCTCGCCTCCTGTGCAAAAGTTGCAGATTCTAAAGGAAATTGATCCGCTGATTCCAAAAATACTAAATTGGCTCTGGGACGTCTCCATTAAAATATATACTGAAATTTTAGTAAATGAACGACCAATTTCAAATATCATACAATAATACATGTGCTATCTTAAAAATTAGTCTTTTTTTTAGTCATATTAAAATATGTTTAATAAAATATATAATTCATTATATGCATTCTATATCCTTAGAAATGTCTGCCACTCAGAATTTTTCTTAGTCCATTTTGCTTTCCCTCTTTAGAAACCAGCAGTAATATTCCATCGTGACAGTATCCCCGCTACCTTGGTACCGCTTTTCCATCCTGGATATGTCCTGATGAAAACATTCCCCTTGCTCATCACTTATCTTTCGAATTTTGAGGGAAAAAACCGAGATGAAAAGGAAAAAAATGCATTTTAAAGACATTCAGCTGCTCATATCTTTATAACTCTGCAGTAAATTTGACACCAGAGATTCATAATTATCTTCTTTCCGTCTTCCAAAGAAATCCATGAAAAAACCATCGCCAAACTGTAAGTTCAGTGTTTTGTACCTTTGTTTCAAATATATCACTTTTGAGGTGTTTCTAGGTCCAATAAAAATTTCTTCTTTCAGTTTTGCATCTGTTAAATTGGGAAACACTTTCCTTAGGTAACAGAATTCACTTCCTTCTTTATCCAAAACCTTAACAAAATTCTGCAGTAATCCAGGTTTTATATGCAAAAGTGGAAGAAGAACATTTTTTGGTTCAACCAGTGGGAAGTATTCTATATTTCTTCTCTCAGGTAAAAATACCTCCCTCTTTTCCCTGTTGCACAACTGTCTCAAAAGATATAAAACAACAGTATTTTGTGGAACCATGCGAAACTGCTTTTTAAACTTAATTTTGAAGCATCAAAAAATATGCGCTATTCAGTAGGATTGTGTTTACTGCCCAGTTTGTTCAGAAGACCACTAATATCTTTAGATAGAAACACATGTTGTCTTCCATAACGAAATATTTTGAAAGCACTTTGCGACATTCACTGTTTCAATCAGAGCCAAAGATTTCTGCCTGCTCTTTTATATAAGCTTAAATCACGCACTGTCATTCAGTTCTTCTTGTTTAATTAAGTGTGACGCATTATACTTTCTGGTTGGTAGTCGAAATCTGTTCAGGTGGACGATTCAAAAAATTCTGCAACACTAGAATCTTCGCTATATTTATCACTGCTTCCTTCATCCCATGATTTTGGTGGATCCGGTATCGGCAGGTCTCCAATATGTGGAACAGGCCTTACTGCAAACATGCTAGGATATTTGATGCTGTACTGCACTTGCTTTTTCTGGACATCCCTGATATTTCTGTCATGCAGAAATAGATATTGTCGATGTGGTTACGCTGTTCTCGCCACGCCGTAGGAACAGCAAAAGGCATACTTTTAATTGTCGCAGTTAGCCACATCCTCTGATATGTGGTGTTGGTATACGTGGAGCCCAAGTTTTGTCCCTGATCACCAGTCTTGCAACTAAAGGACAAAGAATATGTACGTTTAGTAATATTGTTGATTTTCTTCTTCTGGGTTTTTGTTGTAAACCGTCCACGTAGATAGCAGAAATTATCCGGGTGATCCCCACACTTCCTTTGCTTCTGCTTAAACATTTTAACAATACAGTGCTAAAGAAGCACAGAAGAAAGAAACAAACAATGTGCAATAGATACGCTACAAACTGCGCGTACTCACACTACAACTGTCTTTCCGTTACTGAAAGAGAGAGGCAGACAGACAAGGTTGAGCATATTAACCCTCCCAAGCATTACTACCATCCGTGAGCACACGGAAAAATTATTATTTGCAGGTGATACAACAGATCACTGTTATATCTCTTTCCTTAAGTTGTAGTAAAATACACATATTATGGATAAACACAAAAACCTGCATATATATAAACTGTGACGTGATGCTAAATTTTAAGAATCATTTTCGAAATCAACGCATAGCAATTGGCTGCAATCAGCTAATCGTGGAGGTAAATCGTGTTGGCCAGCGTTATTAATACCAAGTTAAAAAATCTGTCGAGAGCAGTTCTGAGAATAGAATTTCAATCTGAGAACCTGAATTAAGTCAGAAATGGAACTCATTGCTTAACTGTCTTCCTCAGTCCTGTTTCGAGGGCTATTAAAAACCGGAGAACTAACTCTCCCCATCACAAGAACATTTTGTTTTATATTACATAGTTACACCGTCACGTGTTGACGCCTGTTAAAGCTACCATGTGGAACGCATGAACCCCGTTCCTTCCCAAATAAAATTTATGGGTGCACCACTGCCCTTTCCATTATACATCATACTGTTTGTGTTACAAAGTAGTAAGGATATCGGAGAACATTAAAAATAGCTTTTTAAATCAGCTTTTGGAAGAGCTTAAAGAATAATGAAACGATGAAGACAAACGAGAAATTGAAAAAAAAAGAAAAGAAAACCATCTCCACTTCTAGGTACTGGAATCAGCCATTGAACAACAATAATTGAGATAAAATTCAAAGGCACGATTATTCTTCCATAAAAGATTCATTCCGAAATTCTCATAAAAATTTATTGACAGTCGAGCCAAGGTTTACGAAGAAATTCGTAGTGTATTCTTTCCTCCTGCCACATCTGGTAATGTTATACAAAAGTAGAACAAGTACTTACGAATAAGTGGTTTGCATGGTATTGAGCTAGAATTCAGTTTAATAATATTGCACCACAGAATATAAATGAGCTTTAGTAAAGTGATCCTACCGTGATACCCAGTTCTACTCCCGATTGACCGCAAGTTACTTTAATAGCCTCCTCTCCTTTTCACCGGTCACAGCACTCCCACTGCCAATATTTTCTTGAAACATTGATATAGTATACTACTTGCATAAATGTATTCTTGGTTGAACTGTTAATAACTAGTTATCCTTCTGACTTTTTTCTTCTTGAAAGCAGTTCATTATTTAATTTATCAAATATCATTTGGTTTATTAACGTTAGAGAAGGGAAGATTGGTTGGGTCCAGTTTTATCCATCATTCACGTAATAATAATTATTAATTATGTGAATGACGATAAAAACTGGTTCCAGTTAATCTCTACTCTTCTCTTCACGTTACTACTCTAATAAATTTCCACTAAAGTACAGTAATTGTAAATCTGAGTTTAACTTTAATTGCACGTAATGTACTGAAACATACTGCTAACTCAATCGTCACTTGAAAAGCCCTTTAAAAGTTCTTGCTGTTGTCGATGAGGATAAATCACTATATAAATTAAGTTTCCTTTTATACTTGGTTATTCAATTAAAATGCAATATGATTTGTAGTTTGTAATAATGTAATTCAGGTTGTAATACAAAGATTTATTAAAATCGAATACATAATTTAATTAAAACTGTTACAGAATGTGCTGGAGATGTACATAGTGTTTGGGGTGAGACGCCACCGGTGGTTAAAGCTGCGAAAGTTTCCCACATTTATTATTTTATTTCTCTTGTGAGGTTATTATTTTATTACTCTTATGAGAAAAACAGAGTACTGTTTTCCTCATAAGAGTAAAATTCCAGAAGTGTGTGTGTGTGTGTGGAGGTTTGGTTTATGTGAATTTGTGTAGTGTTCTGGCTACTTGACCGTGGGGCTCCTGGTGGTACCCCATGTTGCTTGTACACACCACTAGGAGGTGAGCCAGGCGGTAGAGATTGCTTCTCTGGTTGGTCTCCGCCAGGGTCGCCTGAGCTTTCTGGATGGAGACCAAGTTGATAATAGAAAAAAAAAAAAAAAATTAAAAAATATATATATATATCCGATAATTCAAAATAAAACATATTTTGAATTATTTGAATAAATAAATATTTATTTATTTTCTTATTTTATTTTATGTTAAACTTTAAGCCATTATTTAAATATATATATATATATATATATACACACACACATATATATAATAATAATAAAAGTGTCCATCTTGCTTGTATAGACATGCATTCACTTTTTTACTTTGCCCGAACGAAGTAGCTGTATGTATGCAGAATATATTCATTAACAGCGCGTATGGTGTTCTGAATGTTTTGCTTCAGTTCGTTCAAGGTAATAAAGAATTTGGTGCAAGTTAGTGCTCTTAAGCACACGCTCTTCTCTGTTAAAATGCATATTTTACGTGGCACTAATCACACCCATGCTTTCACAATGAAAAGCATGGGTGTGATTAAAAAAATGAGTTCAAATATCTCACTCCGTATCCAATTACGTGATGTGCTTTTGCCATACATACCACGATTCATGTCCAATTGCTGTGCGATAAATGGATAACTCATCTCTACGACTCTGAAACAGAAGGCTTTGAAATCTGAAATTCACCCATGGAGATGAGATGTACTTTACTGTTACAGATCTAATTAATTAACAAATATAAAGCCATTAAAAAGAATTTCATCAGGAATTTTTATCAAGAAACTCCCACATACACAATTAAGTGAATTACGTACTACACACTCTTCGGGACGTAGCAGAGTGGTCAATAGCGAGAGTGCAGTAGCACACACTCTTTGAGTGGACCTTGGTTCAAGCCCGCGTGACTGTTAAATACGATTAACTGGTTCGTGGGTCGTGCCAGAGTATAAAACAACAAGAACATTTATTTAGTTAGTTAGTTCCACTAATGCCCATAAAAATAAGTAGATCCACACACACCCTTTCCTCGTACGATTATCTTGACGACTAGTTATACATTACTATTCCCATCAGCTCTCACGGTAGCACAGTGTTTACAATCGCCGTCCTCACATTTGAACTCAGTCCTTTTCTACAAAAACGGAAAAGGCCTGAGTTCAAATCCTCTCAGTGGCGCGAGGAATTTTGATATGCATTTTTTACAATCGTTAGTGAGTTAGTTGGCGTAGGCAGCATGACTTTTTCTCTCAACAACTATTTTTTGTCCAGCAAACTGACTGAAGAATACACGCAGTTACAGACACAATATACTGATGGCTCATAACCTTAGTTTCCTTCGCCCCTAACACACACCTTATCTTTCTAATCCCACCATTTAGTTTTCAAGTGTCACCTCTAATAACGTGGAACAAATTCTTTGCCCCAGCAAGTTTTACAGTAACACAGAAGAGTACAATCAGATTTAACATGCAGCGGTTCTCAAAGAAATTACATCTCATTTTTTGGTTGTGTGTCCTTATACTGGCAGCTAATCTTTTAGAAATAGATTAACTGAAATAACATAAGTAATAACGAAACTATTAATTGCAGAAAAATTTACTTTATGCCTTATGGATAAATATACAATGAAATAAGTACTTGTCTGCAAAATAACAGCATGTTACTTATGGTTCATATAATAACAAAAATTCTGGGAAAGAGTGATTTTTTTTTCATTGCTTTGTTCATACTAGGACGATCGACAGCTATATAACCAAATAAACACACTGATATTTTTCGTTGGCCCACCCCTTGCTTTTTATGACTGCTGCACATCGTCGTGGCATCAACTCGATAAGATTCTGATTGTAATCCTGGGAAATCTCGTGGTACCAAACACGGACAATGTTTCCTGCAGCTCTCTCAGTGTTTTTTTTTTTTTTTTTTCGTATTACTGAAACACTTTTTTGTTCCAACAATTTTCAATTGGATTGAGAACTGGACTGTTCCCAGGCCATGTTATTATGCGAATTGATTTTGTCTTCAACCAGTAAAGACAGCGAAATAAATTACATTTGCTTAAGCAAGAGTGAGACGTTTCATCAATTTAAATCTTTTGCTAATTTCATGTTGTAATATTTACAGTTTGGCTCTATGGCATGGAACAAAGTCGTCCTGAAAAATGCAATTGGCAATATCCCCATAGTGATTTCTAATTGTGGAAAGTAATTTTGTCTCAAAAAATGTTCTTGTACATCTCAGCATACACTGTACCCTTCACAAATTCAAGATTACCAACTCCTCTATATGAAATACAGCTCCACATCATTTGAGATGAAGAACATTTCACTGTGGAGAAAATTCCCTTCTTCTTCGTCTAACAGTCTGCTGGCCGTCCGAACCATGCAAGTTTGAATTTTGATTCATCAGAGAAAATAACACATTTTCACTGATCCTTAGACCAATTAGCATGCTCTTTTGTCCACTTGAGACGCTGCGCTTTCAATTTTTTTTTTTTTTTTTTTTTTTTGCGTCAAAAGGTCTTGAGCGACGCGTTACTAATCCCGATGAGAAAAGATGTCTGTGTACAAATGTATTGTAGCAGTACTTGCTTTTGCTCCTGTATCCTCCTCCCATGCTGTTTTTGAGATCTGTCGATGAGGATCTTCTGTTTCGGACACAGCCGGGCCAGAAATCTGTCCTGCGCTGCAAAAGATATTCGTGGACGTCCACTTCCTTTCTTTCTGTTTAGTTTGCCAGTTTCTGATAATGTTCGTAATGAACGTGCCACTGTTGACTGATTACAATGAATCCTTTTAGCTGTTTCTTGCGTAAAATATCCCTCTGCATTCAACGCAGCAGCAACACTTGCCTACGTGGTATTAATTGTGAAAACTTAGCCATTGCAATAACACAGAATACTGTGCTCGTGGCGTATGCACTGTATTTATACTGCCGCTAGGGTGATGCAATCATGCATGGCACGTGACTTCTAAGCGAGCTTGCTGGAGATGGATGATACAATACAGTAATGCTATTATAAAACATATATGATATATTGCAAATTTCACATAAATTCGATGAATTTTGCAAGTGATGTAATTTTTTGCGCACCACTGTACTTTTGTTTATATTCGTTAAATATGATATAGGCTTGTTTACAGCCCGCTGTGCAGCCCAAGGAGCAATTCGGAATTTTGCCATCCTAATTAACTTAAACATAAATAATAATTATTCACAAACTTTTTTTGCTTTTCTCTTTGGTCACGTCCGTGCCTTAAAAAATAAATGATAATTTACTTTATTCCTTTCCTGATTTTAGATTTTTCCCGTTGTTGTGTTCTTTCTTGAATTCACTGTTATTGGTTGTACTGTTCTGGCAAAGAAACGTGATGTAGTCCAAAAATGGTGTGAGCGTGCGTGTGTGTGAGAGAGAGTAAGGTACTCGTACCTACGTCATCTCTACCTAAGAGAATAATCGAGTGGCTTTTACAGTAAAAATAAAAAATAAATTTTCTTTTTATACTCCGGGACGACCAAACGCTCAGAGGAGTTCGCAAGATATATTGAATACAAGAAACAGCACCGTATTTAGCCGTCACGGGCTTGAACCCCGGTCACTCAAGGCACGTGTACTTATGCAATCACTGTAACTACCAAAGCTAATAAATATATGGTTATGATCCATATAATAAGTCTGTTTCGTTACTGAAAAATCTACCCAGGTCGTAGTAAGAAATCTACTGTTGTATGTTCGTTGTGACTGCTTTTGTGCATGTGTATTGTAACGGCACGTTTTCACTAGAAACAGGGATTCAAGTTCCCATAGTCGAGCGCAACAAGAGTCACGTATGCTAGAAGGGTACCTACCGTTATTGTTGCCTTCTCTTTGGTCATGTCCGCACCGTAAACTGCTATCTCGTCACCATGGTCACGAAACTTCTTGCGCTGGAAGCCTACCTCTTGCCTATCCTCTCAGCGGCTAATGAAAACAAATCTGGCTGTAGCGGTGAGTTGAATGATCATGGCCTTGAATTAAAAGTACGAGCAATTGTTCCTTATCCTTTGGCTTGGAAATATGCGTTCCGTGGCCGTGCTAACTTCAGCGACACAAAGCGATCATTTTAACAACTGTATTTACCTCCTCGTGACGTATGCAAGTACTGCACAATGGCGTACACTTATGTATGCGTGGACGTCATGTGACTATTCAGCTCGTGTCTCTTATGTGAATTAAAGCGAGACGCCGGAAGCGAGCGTTTTGCAAGGAAGGCCAGCTGTGGCTCGATTAATCAACTTCGAGCGTACACACACACACACGCGGGCGCATATACAAACCGTGCGCGTGTTCTCCTCAGCGTATAATTCGTTCTCTGGGTGATATTGTAAGTAAGAGGCTGTAGTAAAATTGCGATTGGGTGTGGCTATTGCATGAGCTGCAGAATGGGTTTCGCTGATGTCATGTGTCTATCACCGACGTGATGTTTGTAGATGGATGGGGCGGGAGGGGGATTTGATCTTTCAAAATAAATAAGCCTCGGACTGCAAAATTTAAAGAAACTGAACGTTTACTGACAAAATATTAAAATTTTTGAAACGAAAACAGTTGCCTCATTTCTTTATCCTTTGATTGAGCTGGAAATTATGAAAAGTCCCAATAAAATAGTTAACATTTCATAATGCGAAGAATATCCTTTACTGTGAACACTTTGTCCGAATACTCCAGTTGCTTTTACAGCATATCAGCATTACAGGCCATATTACGCTAATGTATTAAATCTGTACGAGTGTGTGTTCACCGGCTGATTTGAATGATGTGCAGACTGAAAAACCCAGGGATAACTCGCGGGTGGCACTTTCTCCGTTTGCTTTAGTTGAAGACGATGCATCCCGGTCAGCACGATACTTCGCAGTCTGCCACTTACTTTTTGGAGAGGTCTGCGTTTGATTCTCGTTAATGACAGGAGGAATTTCTAAAGGGCTCTACAATCGATACTGTATTTAGCTGATCTCAGACGGAGGGAGTATTCCAGGTTTTTCAGCCCGCACAACATGCAAATGGCTCGCAAACACACGTTTTTACAGACATAATATGCACGCAGTCATGAGCTTACTACCCTTGGGGGCCGTTAATTAATTATTTTTATTTCTTCTCTATGGGATTCGAAGCGAAACTTCCCCAAAATGGTGGCAAAAACTACTGTACTATTACGGGGTACAAATACTGTATAGTCGATGAGCTATTTTATAAGTTTGTCCCGCAAGCATAATATTACATCCTCGCTGAGGTTAAATTGTAAGTTTTGCGGTGGCCTTAGGTTTAGCCTGTCGATACATTGTCCTCATTATCATCACCTTATTTAGGCACCGAGAGGGGCATATTTCTTCTTTACGTAGAAGAACTCAAGTATGAGAGAGTCAGTTTGTGATGGCTTTCAAACACTTAGCGCTTGGTAGTACTTCACACAAGGACCCCGCTGTGTTTCTAACTACCAGGGCAAACACTGGGGTGGAAAGAAAGGACAAAAGTGCCCTTTAAGCATAATGGGGGAAGAAGAAAAATGACGACATTGTTCAGAAAACTGGCCCGCGGAGGCCATTCCTCTTGTCTGCCAAGAACTCTCGAATAAATACTTGGCAGAGTGAGCCACTGCTTGGACACGCGGGATGAAAAGATAGAGAAAATATTCGGTGATTAAGTCAGGACTAATGTGTGCTTCAGGATGATTGGACTCGGCATGTAAACGCATGCTAGTTTTATTAAACCATTTTATAAATTTTAATACCCCTCGCTGCATTCGTCAGACTTTTATGCACTGCTCTGATCTTTTCGTTTAACGGTTTTTTTTTTTTTTTTTTTTTTGGTACATGGAATTTTCCTGTTGAAGAAAATGTTGGTATTAAGCATTCATTAGAACCGAATGTTCCTATTAAAACATGTTGCGTCCTTTGTATTCTGTGTAAAACAGTCACCTTGCTTCCTGGCCTCGACAATGGAATCTATATTACTGAATGCAGGCTGCCACTTTGGCCTTTTAGAATTATTTGGCAACCTTCCGTGGCACTTAGCCAAGACATCCTACTATTTTCTTTAAGTATCATACCTATTAGGAATGAACACGTAATATTAACGGACTTTTGTGTACAGAAGGAATAGTTTTATATTATGTCTCTTTTTATAAGTACAGTGATTTTGTAAAAGGCACTGTCTCATGAAGTTTAACTAGCTTGAATTAGTCAATTAATTCAATAAATCGATCGTTTTGTAAAGATGCAGTCTCGGTTTGCATTCCTGAAGATATTCGGTGTTGTACATAGAGACTGCTAACACAATCCGAAAATACAAAATTGAATAATGTGACAGGTTTAAGGGTTAAAAGTATTTGGGAAGGAGGATGTGCAGTATCGACGATAAAATTCTGAAAAATAATTGAATAATGGAAGATGTAGGAGGTATCATTTTAAGGGACTCGGGAATGGAATACATGTAGAAGTTTGGGATTAGTTTGGAAAGAAATAAATGATTGCGGTGGGAAGCTGCGGTATGCGAATATTCGTGTAAATGATGCGAAAATTTAAAAATCTGAAGAATTCAATACTGGAGGTTAGGAGTTGTGGGGCAGAGGTTGTTAGATATAATAAAAAAATAATAATAATCGAGGAAAGGAAATAAAATCCGAAAATAAGAAACATATGAATGATGAACAGAAGAAGCGGGTATTACAGTTGTGTTTTAATAACTGTGTATAAAATGTAATGGGAAGAATTAGTGTGCAACCGCGCACTACGACAGAATTTTTTTCAAATAGATATGTGTATGCCTTGTCCATACTGTATTAGAAAGTGCTAATTTCTTTTCATTCCTTTTTTGGCCTTTCACTTTTCTTCTACTACTATAGACAGTATAGAAACGCAGTTCCTGATACATGGTCAGGTGTAGTCCCCTGATGAAATACCTGATCATGTATCAAAATTTATTTCAGCTGACATCATATCAAGCATTTTTTGCATTACCTATATTAGACCATTTACTAAATATGTTCCTCCCATATCTGATGACAGCTGTACCATTTTCATTTTATTTTTTATTTTATTTGCAGTTTATTAGTATTTTGTTGTACTAATTTTACTTTACAGTTCTCCCACTTTATATTGGCTTGGCAATTCAGCCCATAATTTACTTAATCATCATAACCTCTAGGATATTAACATTCTTTCACTAATCTTCTTTTTCTGCTTTCCTCACCCTTATAGTTACTCACACCTTGTGTAACTTTCATATCCATTTATGCATACTTAATTAAATTACTATTATTACAACTTACATATACTCTTGCATCCTGTAATGTTGCTTTGTGCGCTTTTAGGTGCATCTGTCATACCTAATTTATTAAACTTGCTTTCACTGAAATCATTTCATCTACTGTGTACCTCTTTTCTATGTAACTCTTTAAACTTTTCTTTTAAAGAGTTACATTGAAAAACTTATTTATATATATATTCTTTATCTAGCTAGTCCACGCAACCTACTTTTTTCCCCTCTGGGATTCGTCACTCTCTTCCACTTTTAAATCATATAAAATTATATTTTTAAAAAACCATAGAATACCCCGATATGAACAGTCAAACGCTATAGTCAGTTATTCTCTAAAATTTAATTGCAAAATTAATAAATAAATAAATATTAATTAAAAATTGCTGTTGCATTATACTCAATAAAATCATTTAAATCTAGATTGGAACTATTACAATCTAAGTCTGGATGACATATCATGACCTTACAGCATTAGCCTGGTTACTATTGTTTCAAACATTTGGCATAATGCCACCTTCACAGCACGACGCATAGAAATATTATGGTATTAATTATATCACATCTTGTTGATTTTCAGCAAGTTTTTATGCATGTATGTATAATAACCAGTGTTTGTCGATGTTTATTGGTTTTTGAGAGAGCGCTGACTATCTTTAAAAATTACAGCTGTGAATTACAGGCGCCGAAAAAGCAATAAGTGTTTGCCTTTTTATTTACCTAATTGTTATTTTATATTGTACTTTATACGTAGTCTTATAGTTACGTTGGTTATTTTTATTTTTAATTTAGAGAAATAGTTTTTGTAGATTACTACTTAATATACGTAAAACCGTTATTTCGTTCGAATCTTGCAGCCACTGTTTTTGTATAGAGTAGTAGGGAATTCAAATTTTTAATTGTGATAACTAGGTAGATCTAACGTATAATTATATAGCACAATACGCATCACTGCATTTAGGATTCTATTAGATAGCGTAATATTGACAATTAATTAATTAAATTTATTGATCTTATTAATTTAAAATATCATGCCCCAGACTAGAGCAGCAAAGCAACGGGCACAAAGTAGCAGGAGTGCTGTGACTCGGGGGAGAACTGAGGGGGGGCGATTCTCCAACGCATCACAGCCTAAAAAAATGTGCAACTTGTAAAATGTTTGCCGAACCCTCTGGAACAGAACATGATCTAGCCAAGGAGAATGTCTTTGTGTGTGTGCGAGGTGCAGAGAGTGTCTAGAAATTAGGCATCAACTCAGCGTTCTACTGGGCGTCTATGAGAGCTTAAGGTGTAGGGTAGATGCCCTCGAAGAAATTAATATGAAGGGCTTTCAGCTGCCCAACTCAACGCCAGAGCTCACTCCTGGGCATCGGGCAACACAGCGGCAATCTCCAAGGCAAAATGCGCTGGTCCCAAAGGAACTAGTTATTGTTGGTGATTCTATTGTCAGGGAGACGAGGAATATATTGTGTAAAAAGGATAGATGGAACAGGACCAGGGTATGTCTGCCAGGGGCAAAATTTGATGACGTTGTAAAGCATATATCATCTTTTAAGGGCACAAAAGGTGATATTGTTGTACATGTTGGCACCAATGATATTAAGAGTAGGAGATCTGCAGATTTACTTAAAAAGTACAGGTCAATGTTGCAAAAAAAGTCGTGAGTTGGGGTTAAATTTGAAAGTGTCTGCAATTCTGCCCAGGTACGATAGGAGGGAGTACATGATGAGAGCCTTGTCAATCAATTCGGCCCTGGAGGGAATGTGCAAGGCTCAAGGGGTAGAATTTTTTTCAGCGTGGTCTGTGCTTGTTAACAGGAGAGACTGCTTCTACAGGGATGGGATACACTTAAATAGAAAGGGTGCAAGAATATTTGCTGATACTATCGAGGCAGTGTTAGGTGGGTCGGAAAACTGCTAGCTTGGGGGGGGATTAACAGACTAAAAGGTAAAAAGTAGCCCCAGGCAGAGGTGAAGGTGATTCTTGCACAACTTCTATTAGAATAAGCAGCGACCTGGGGGTTTCAGGGACTGATAGCAGTAATCGTGAAACAGTGGGTATATGGGATGTGTCAGGGTAACTAGGAATAGGAATAGGGGCATGTATGCTTGCATGTATAATAATGATAGAAGTATAGTAAATAAATTTGATGAATTTGAAGTGTTGGTCAAGTCATCAAAGGCGGATATTGTTGGGATATCAGAGACGTGGTGGCACACTGATATTAGGAATGCAGAATTGGAATTTGGGGAGTACAATGTGTACAGAAAGGATAGACAGGATAGGAAGGGAGGAGGTGTCATGCTGTTAATTAAGAAAAACATAAAATCAAAAGAAGTGCATCCAGTTGATATAGATGAACAGTGCACTGTTGAGTCAGTTTGATGTGACATAAGCACTGCGAAAGCAAAATTAAGAGTAGCAGTGTGTTATAGGCCTAATGACTCGAATGAGTACAATGAACAATTGTACAGAGAAATAGAGTGGGCTAGTAAATCAGAATGTCTTATAATGGGGGATTTTAACTTCTCAGATATTGACTGGAACTTGTGGGTTGGTCACTCACACACTAGTAAGACTTTTGTGGATTTATTGGATGATTCTTTTCTGCAGCACAATGTTCAAGACGCAACCAGAGAGGGTAATACACTTGATCTGGTTATCAGCAGTGATCATTCGTGTATTAAGAATTTGCAGATAAAGGAACCACTAGGTGGAAGTGATCACAGTGTACTGATGTGGGATTTACTTAAAGATATAATTACCATCAGGGGTAAAGAAAAGGGTTTTTGCTTCCGTAAAGGTGAGTACAGTGGTCTCAGACAGTTTTTAAATTCTGTACATAAACTGACGATGTTACCAACAGTAAATTCTAAGTGGGAAGCATTCAAGGAATTAATCGTGGAAGCTACTAAAAGTTTCATACCTATTAAGAAATATTGTTCAAGGTTTAGGCCCAAATGGTTATCAAATGAACTAATGCGACTCGTGACAGAGAAGAAAAATGCATGGGATGCATATAAATTATCAAGCGACTCAGAAGCCTATGGCAGATATAAGCTAGTCTGTAATCAGGTCACAAAGGAGGTTAGACAGGCGAAGGCAGATTTCGAGAAATCTTTGAAAAAAATTTCAAAGGATGCTAAGGAAAACAGCAAGGATTTCTTTACTTATATAAACTAAAGGGAAGGGGATAAATCTGATTGGTCCACTTGATATCGATGGTTTGACTGTTGATGATCCTGCTCAGATAGCAAACAAACTGAATGAGTATTTTGCATCTACATTCGCTCATGAGGAGTTATTAAGGTTTGAAAATGGCAGAAGGTTATCAAATTGTAGCAAGGTGCTTAATGATTTTGTAATAACTGAGAGCAAAGTGGAGGAGAAATTGTTGAAGTTAAACATAAGAAAGGCACCTGGGGCGGATGGGATCTATCCAGTTATATTAAAGGAGGCGGCAAAGCAACTAAGCAAACCGTTAGCCATAATTATGAGAGCATCCTTGGACTCAGGGGAGGTCCCCACTGACTGGAGATGTGCAAATGTATCCCCAATTCACAAAGGGGGATCGAAGGGTGACACGAGTAATTACAGACCAGTTAGTTTAACTTCTGTTCCGGGTAAAATAATGGAGTCACAGGTTAAAGATACATTGCAGGATCATCTAGACAAGACTGCAGCAATAATTCAGACACAGCATGGGTTTCTTAAGGGAAGGTCTTGTCTGACAGATTTGATAGGATATTATGATGTGGTTACAAAGGAACTGGATGCAAAAAAATAATTTTGATATCATATATTTGGATTTCAGGAAAGCTTTTGACACTGTTCCGCATGGAAGACTATTGTACAAATTGGAGCAGAATTGTATTAAGGGTAAGTTGCTACAATGGATAAAAGGATGGTTGAGTGGGAGGAGACAGAGGGTGGTAATCAGTGGGTGCTGCTCTTCGTGGACTAATGTTATTAGTGGAGTCCCACAGAGTTCGGTGTTGGGTCTACTGTTGTTTTGTATATTTATCAATGATATTGATGAAGGTATATCAGGCTTAGTGTCGAAGTTTCCAGATGATACAAAGGTTGGCAGGGTTGTTAATGACAGTAATGGCAGTGTGCTACTGCAACAGGATCTAGAAAATTTGGGCAGATGGGCTAAGAAGTGGCAACTGAAGTTTAACCTTGACAAATGCAAAATACTGCATATGGGTAGAAGTAACCCCAGAGAAACGTACCAACTGTGTGGTACTACACTTAAGGTGGTAGAAAATGAAAAAGACCTGGGAGTAATTGTGCAGTCAGATATGAAGTTTTCGGAGCAATGCAGACAGGCTGCCTGGGCAGATCATGGGGTTTTGTCAATGATATATAGGAATTTTGTTAGCAGGGAAAAGGAGTTGATTGTCCCTCTGTATAAGGCAATCGTCAGGCCACGCCTTGAATACTGCGTACAGGTCTGGAGGCCTCGTTTTAGGAAGGATGTAGATTTGCTTGAGCGTGTACAGAGAAGGGCAACAAGATTGGTGAGGGGAATGAGGAAAGGCTTAAGTTCTGCAAATTGCAGCAGCTGGAGACTAGGCACCTACGCGGTGATCTGGTTGAGGTGTATAAGGCCTTGAATGGGTTGAGCACGCTGAATTCTGATGGGATCCTTCCACTTGTTCAGATTACGAAACTAAGGGGGCATAAATTCAAATTAAGAAAAAGACAGATGTAGAATAGATGTGCGGAATGCCTTTAGCCAGTGGGTGGATAATTGCTGGAACAAACTTCCATCTGTCGTTATGGAAGTTGATAGGTTAAATAAATTTAAGGAGGAACTGGACAGGTATTTGGAGGGAATGGTGTGATTTTTTTTTTTTTTTTTTTGGCTGAGGCTGCATAAGCTCATACACTTGGTTTCTTGCATCACATGCCACTACTACTACTACAGCGCATCAGCATCTTAGGATATATTACTTAGTGTGTTATGTCTCGCGAACAGATTTACACTTTGTGAGTTGAAAAGCCCAGAATAACACGTCACATAACACGGCAGGAAAAATCCTACTCCCTTAGCCCGAGATTGGTTAACTACAGTCTCAACTATAAAGGCTCTTAAGAAATCCTTTAGTTTTTGATAGGATTCGAACAGAAAACTCTTCAAACGAGTGACAAGTGGTGAAACTGCTGTATTGCCATGGTGAATTAATAACCAGAGTGCATGTACACTGCCTGATCACTTTATTAGGAATATATATCTGTATGTAACGATGTGTAAATCGAAGAGATCGCAGTGTTTTACGAGTGCAGGAAAGAGTTATAAAGCAATGCAAACAGACTATTACCAAAAATAAATTCACTAGCAATGAGGAACGGACATGAACTTCCAAAGGGATATAACATTATTCTCTGTTGCATAACAGAATATGTATCTACACCCCCCTAGTCAGTGGCTGTAACCGGGTATCTCCTAGGAGAAATAAAGATAATAATAATAAAATAATAATAATATAAGTGTACTTGTCAAGTATTCAAAGACTAGTGCCATTCGAATTGTGTGAAATGGGGCCGATACATAGTAAATCAAACGTACAGATTGAATTACAACACTGCTAAGTACACTGTTATACCACGTGATTGTATTTTAAAATTTATTTATTTAAGTGTTACCACATTATCTACTTAAAGTATTGGCAACGTTTCAAGGTTCTGCTGAATCCTGTCTTCAGACCTCTGAATATTTGAAGTACAGATTGATATGACAACGCTTCAATAAATACATTTTGAAATGCGCATCCCTTTTCACCATCCAACAATAATCGGGTAACATGGCGGCACTCCATTTGCCTTTGTATATTTGTTCCATCGCTGCGGTGTCTTGATGGAAGCGCTCACCATGTTCGTCGCTGACGGCACCACAGTTTGGTGGGAAGAAATCCAGGTGTGAGGTAAGAAATGCAACTTCAATGACATGTTGCGTCTAAGTTTTTCGTAAGAAGTAATGAGATCTTCCACAAGCTGCCTGTAGTTGCTAGCTTTAACATTTCCTAGAAAACCAGTCGAAACATTTCGACGGCTTTCCACGCTGATTTCTCGCTATTACTAAGGACACATTCGAACTGTTCGTCTTTGAAAAGTTGCCTTAGTTGTGGACCAGTGAACACGCTTACCTTAAACTTCTCTGTATTAAGTTCTGGGAATTTCTCTTGCAAGTATGTGAATGCAGGACCGTTCACTTCGAAAGCCTTCACGGAATTTTTCATGATCTCCAGTTTGATGTGGAGTAGTGAAAGCAAAACTTCATTTGGATCTATCAGAGGTTTAAATGCTACGTTCTTCATTCCAATGTTAATGATTTTCGTTGAGGCCCTCCTCTTCTCGTAGTGCATATACTTGTCACGACTATCCCTCTCTCAGAGAAAGCAACAATACTTGTAACTCTAATAAAATGCCGATTACCTTTAAATCACCACATATCTGCCACTCATACTTCTGATAGTGTACACCCAAGAGGATTCTCTCCATGTGTGCGTATGTTTATTTTTCGTGGACGGCATACGCAAGAGGTATTGAAGGCAGCATATTTCCGTTGTGTAATAACATAGCCTTAAGTCTATGTTATTACACAACGAACAACCTTAAAAGCGTCTATAAATATTCGCCATTCTTCCGGAACCTGCCTCATGTTGGTTGCTGCCATTAGACCATCAACGTCCTTACGAACAGTGAGTTCACCCTCTGTTTGATAGAATTTATCATAGTCTTTATTTCGAGTACGAAATGTCACTTTCACAGCATGATCTAGAAGATACCACTGTTATAACCTCGAGGCCAAACACTCTGCCTTATTCTTGGGCAGTTCGAGATCCCTGATGAGGTCATTAATTTCACTTTCTGTGATCTTATGTGGTTCAAAAAGATAAAGGTTTGGACAAAATGGTGGATCCCTTGACGTAGACGACTGCTGTACTTCTTCGTGTGTATCAAGTTAATGTGCATCAGAGTGTACAGAAAAATGGTCGGGTGTTTCAGGAATAGGTAGTACTGCACCGTGAGGCACGAAACGAATTGCAGTTGGTATATTTGGGTACGTCATTGTCCACATTTTCTTTATTTTCATCAATTTTCTAATAGGAGGCACCATACATAATTAACAGTCTGCGACCTGATTTGTTGGCTCTCTCTCTCTCTCCATGGGTAATGCGAAAGGCATAAAACGTCCTTTTCGATTCACCCACGCATTGAGTTTCGATGAACAGGTAGTGCCGCGTATGTGTGGAGCCCAGTTCTTGTCTTGGTCGCCTACTTTACACCCAAAGTACAAGAAGTAGGTCTTTTTTATGGTTCGTGTTAAGGGACGCTTTCTTGCAACTAACGTGATTTCTCCATATACGTAACAGAAGTCATCCGGTCTATTCACACAATTACGGGGCATATTAATCGTAAACGACACAAATACTGCGCAAAAAGTAGGAATCTTACAGAGAACAACTTAACTGAGAACAATTCACCCAGTACCTAGCCGTATTCGAGGATTACTGCAACAGAAAATTGAAGACGCATTTGCGACGACAACTTATCACGCGATGTAGAGCTAGGCGACAGTTGGCGATCGTTTGATAAGAGCGTCGTGGTACTGAAACTGCGGTGTTACCATGCATTTTGCCCAGAGCCGCAGTTGATAATGCAGAGTAACTCACTAATGTGAGACCACTGTAATTCGAAAACAAGAGCCAATAGGCAAATTTTCATGCGATTTTCGTGTTCAGAATCATAAAATTAGTCAAGATTGAGTATTTTCGTTTTCTTAACATTTTACGTGTTGACCAGAGTGTCGAGTGTGTTTAGTGTCAAACGGCACCAGTGGTTTCCCCCATCTCCGCGTAGTATACATTGTAGGTGTGAAACAGAACACTGTCAATGCGAGAGGTTTAAAGGTGTTATTTTTCAATGTATGGATCTTGTATATGTGTAGTGTCGTGTATCGTTGTTCCTCTGGTTATTTGGCCGCTGAGCCCCAAATCGGACCCAACGTTGCTCATACTCCGCCCCGTGGAGGCAAACCAGGTACATCAGTATTATAGTTATTTACTTTGGCAGGTCCTGCCACCTAATTTCCTGAGATTTCAGTGGCTAGGACCTAAAAGAAAACCACACGCCATAGTTAGGGGTTAGCCAAAAGGAATACTAGTTATGCGATTTAATGTCATTAAGTTTTTGGGTGTAAGGCTCAAGCAATTTAACAATGATTCGAACGCTAGTAGTTGTAAGTTAGAGGGGGAGGGGAGACTGAAGGCTGGGGGAGAAGACAGAGATATGGGGTCCATAGAGGAGATGATCCCCAAATCGGTGCAGCAGGCCCATGTCTACCAGAGCAGAAAGAGGGGCGGCGAGGGGGGGAGACCAATGGTAACCTCCCCCTCCAGCCCGCCCGGGGAGCGGAGGCAAAGGACCACGCAGGAGAGCATGGAAGGCCGAACGGCTGCAGCTGTGCTGTGCTGGTAGTTGGGTCCCACCTGGGACAGCATGCTGGCTAGGAACAGCCAACAGCATGGATGACCTTGGGTTCCAGAAGGTTCCCATGGCCATCCGTCCATCTGGTGGAGGCAGGAATAGAACATACAATTTATATCATTCGCATACACACCATTTTTATGTATTTTATTATTATTATTATTTTTTTACATTTTATAGTTTTTTGCCCCTACATTTCAAGGCAACATTTTATAGTTTTTACATTTTACAACTTTTTCATAATTTTTTTTCCCAGGGAGGGGTAACGTATTAAATAAGCAAAATTGACACCAATCTGTCAATCCTGCCTGTCCAATTATTGCTTTTAAAATAATTCAATGCTTGTTTAACCATTACTTTAAAGACAAAGCAACAATTTAAACAAGCAAATAATTTAAAGAAAGCTCACGCAATTTAAATGACATATAAATAATCAAATTTAGGAGAATATTTATCTACATTTCTCATCGAACAAAACACACACACACACACATTTATATAACAATTATACTAATACTGTACTATATATATATTTTTTTTTTCAAACATCCTATCATGCTTTTACATTCTGTATTCCACATTTATACGTTCAACACACTATTTCTCGCATTCATTCACTCTTCCAGGCACACACTTTTACACCTTACATTCACACAGCCCATTTCACACAGACTCCACAGTCATTCGCTAATTTTACTCAGTTTCCACATTTACTCTTTCAGCACTCGCCCTTTCTCACACATTCATCCCAGAGGCATAAATTATCATTCACTCACCCTTCCTAGCATTTTCTTTCATACACTCCTTTATATTCACTCCAGTTCTCGTCCATTCAATCCTCATTCATACTAGCATACTTCAGAAACCTGCAGCTTACTAGTTTTTTCCAGCTGACAGGCTCTCTTTAAAGTCCTTTCCGTGAGTGTTGTCATGTTTGGGTGTACTCAGTCTGTTTTGGTTGGACGTATGCTATGATGATGGCAGTACCAACCTGCCTTTATTCCCATCAGTCACATTTGGTTATTTTCCTATCTCTATGGTCCCCTGGAAATGAGCCAGAGGAGTCAATTCAGGTATATTTAGTCATGTAGAGATTTTGTCATTCACTGGGCATGGGGAGGGAAATGGGCTGGTTATATATTTGGTCTATTGATTTGGTACAGGGACTGGTTGAAGAGCCTGTCCCTGCAAGTTTCGGCTGATTTCAAAAATGTTTTGAGCATACTTGGTAAAGGCCTTGTAAAAGACCTCCTCCATGTTGAGTTGGTGTTCTTGTCCCCTAGGAAGGGGTCCAATTTCTGTGATTAACTGTCTACGTTAATTTTCATAGATTACACAGTCATATAGAACGTGTGCCCAATCCTGATTTTCGCCACATACAGTGGGGGTCATCGGCCAGTCCCAAAGAGTGCAATTTAGCTTTAAGGGATCCATGACCGTCAATAGAAATGTGGTATAAAGTCCTGGAGCATACCACTTAGGTTGGGCTAACCATAGCCACCTGTTGAAAAAACGTTTTGGTAGTACCACCTTTGGTCTCTTGTTCCCATTCAGTTTGCCATATCGGATGTAGTCGTGTGGCAATTTGTCGTTTCTCTGCCGTGATGTCATTGGCAAGGTTTGGGATTATGCCTAGGAAACCCATGGGGATTCCTTTTTTAAGTCTATAATAAATTATCATTATTAATTTAGCCCTTTTTTATCAATTTCAAGATGCAGTGGTAGGGTACAGGCCAAAATTGCAGGGCCGGGATACTAACTGTACAGTATGCTGTAGTTATTGTTAATAAGATTGTTCTTTGAATGCTATTTAATTTCTAGGAAATTTCTTAAAGAATCCAGGAAAAAATCCTACTGAACCTAAATCATACAGACCTATAGCTTTATTGCCTGTTCTAGGAAAAATAATGGAACGCCTACTCCTCTATAGACTTAATTTATATTATACTGATATTACGTGTTGACCAGTGTAATTAGTATTAGTAATGGCCGCATGGTGCAAAAAAGCCTATGGCTTATGCTGCACCAGCCAAAAAAACGAATAAAACAATGATAAAAAAATAAAATAATAATAATAATTAAAAAAAGAAAAGGAAATTAAACCTATCATCCTATGCGCTTCCCTGACCCGAAGGTACTATCCAGATAACCTTTGAATTTCCCCAAACTGTCAGCCGCTACCACCCATGTAGGCAACTTAGTACAGAAATTTATAACTCGCTGGCTAAAATAAAACTTCCTGCAGTCCAATCTAAACATTTCCCCTCGTAATTTGGGGGGAAATGTTTAGATTGGATTTGCCTCTAATTGACTGGAGCAAATGGGAAGGAAACTCGACATGGGGAACAAAATCTCCAAATCAACCAGACGACTGCCACTTCCATCAACATGCCAGGGAAAGCACCAGAGAAAAGAACACTCCAGACCCCACCACCACACACGAATCAGACGACACAACAGGGCCGACAGCAGAGGAACCAGCAGCAGGAAGTGACCACGGAGCCCCACGGCGGATGATAACGAGAGAGGCAGCAGAAGCAAAAGGCAAAGGAATGGGTTCCAACCTCAGAAAAGGAAACCACGACGCCTCAAGGCACCACATGGCCTCCACCAACCGGGCAGACATCGCGCAGAGAACGAACACATCTGAACCGCGGCACGCCCCCAAAACACCAATCACAGACGCCCCGAATGCGCACACACCATCAAAAAAACACTCCACGAGGAGGGCCCCAAGCCGGATGAACAGCGAAGCCGCCACACCACTTGAGCAGAAAAAGGTGGCATGGAAAGGTTACAGAGTAATAAAAAGCACCGAAGCCCACAACAACCACAAGACGATCTGCAACAGAGCCACAGAAAAGGCCAGACAGGCAAAGGCAGTCTATGAGAAATCACTAGCAAACAGAGCAAAGAGCGGGGACAAGGAACTCTTCACATATACAAACGCCAAGAAGAGCAGGACAAACCAGACCGGACCCCCACGCAAGGGAAAGGGGACAGTAACAAATACACCAGCTGCCGCTGCAGATGAACTCAACAGCCACCCCGCATCGATATTCACAAATGAAAAACCCCTTGCGGCAATCGGAAACTGTGGGAGCGAAGCAAAAAAATATGCAACCAATGACACTGAAATTTCTCAAGACCATCCAATCAAAAAACCCTCGAGCCCACAGACCAGTAAGGCTCCCGGAGCCGATGGAACACACCCCACAATCCCAAGGGCAATCCCAAGGCGGCAAGTGAGTGCACCGAACCACTGAGGCCAATCACGCGAGCATCACTAGACTCTGGGAAGACTCCGTTGGAGCGGAAAAGTGCCAATGCATCCCCCACACACAAGGGCTACTCCAAGAGTGAAGTGGGAAACCACCGACCTGTCAGTCCGATCCCAGTAGCAGGGAAAATCACGGAGGCAACGATCAAGGCTGGAACCCAGGACCACCCGGACCGAACTGAAACCCTCAAGGACAATCAACACGGCCCCGCAAAGGGAAAATCATGTTCAACAAATCCGGCTCGCTACTTCGATAGGGTCACTCACGAGCCGGACCCAGGGAACAATTTCGACACCGTCCATTTAGACCCCAGCAAAGCCCCCGACCCAGTCCCACATGATCGGCCGCTCCATAAGCTGGAACATCCCTAGGTGGACAGAAGGATGGCTCCAGGGCAGGAGGCAGAGGGGTGCGACAAATGGCCACTCCCCAGACCGGGCCGATGCAAGAAGTGGGGCCCCCCAAGGATCAGCACCAGGACCACTGCCGCTTTTTTAATCTTCACAAACGACATCGATGAAAGGATAGAGGGCGCGATGTCCAAATCCGCAGACGATGCCAAAATTGGCAGAGCAGCCAACGATCACTGTCAAGCCGAGCCTCCCCAGAGAGACCCAGACAGCCCTCAGGAACGGTCAGAAAAATGGCAGCCACGCTCCAATCCAACAAAGTGCAAGGCACCACACCCGGGAAACAGCAATCCCAAAACAACCCACCCACCCGGTGGAGATCAAATAAACCCAGCACCGGAGGAAATGGACCCGGGCGCCACGACACGGCCAGACACGAAACCCCCCGAGCACTGCAAACAGGTTGCAAGGAAGGCCCACGGCGCCCCATCGACGATCCATCGAACCCCCGCAAGCAGAGACAGGGACGCGACAATCCCACTGCACAAGGCCTATGCCAGACCACACCCGGAACACTGCGCTCAAGCACGGAGACCGCACCCAAAGAAAGACATCAAGCCCCCCGAAAGGGCGCAAAGACGGCCAACTCGCCCGGTGAGATCCGCAAAAGAGAGCCCCCACGAAGAAAGACCCCGAACATGCGGGCTGCAGAGCCCGGAAACCAGACACCCCAGAGGAGACCCGATTGAGGCGCTCAAGGCTCCGAGAGGCATCAGCAAAATGAACGGGGACGAAACTTTCAAGACCAATTAGGAAGTATTCATTTATTAAAGTTAAAAATGGGAGAAACTCAAAGTAATTCCTTAGAATTATAGCGAAATGTACCTCGCCACTTCAAAACTACCATTTTGATGATCTCCCTATGCTTTCCATACACATTATTGCTAACTGAATTTAGCCTTCAGTAATAATTCTCATTTTGAAATGAATGCTATTCTGAAAGACATTTTGTTTCTTTTTCTTTACAAATATTCGTTCATTATAGTAAGGAGAAAAGCAGCTCAGGGTTATTCACTAGATCCATCCACTTCGTACTCACGTTATGGAATGAATGAGCGAGCAGAGGGGAAGCCTTGAGCTGCCTATTGGCTTTCCTTACTCTAACAGGCCATATTTACAGTAAACTGTCCAATATTTTGCTGTGAAATTGAATTACTTTTTTCGGCCGAAAGCATTTTTACTACGCATTAAAGATACTGTTAAATGCGTCATTTACATTGAAAACTATAATCAGTTTAAGTTTTTGCTAATCTGTATAGCACTAACAGCAACGATTGCTCTTGTACCCGATTGTTCTCTCGTTTCTGATTCCAGGAGATGTATTCGGTTCCGTTTTTTTAAAGTTCAACGGAGTACAGCTTAGTCATTCTCAATTACCTTTCATGACACAATTTAATGATTACGAAACTACACTGAGCTGTGACCAAACAGTTGTCTTTGTCATAGGCGAGAGCATTCTTAAACAGTGGGTAATATAGATAAAATTCCCTAGCCAACGATGCCCTTTTAGGCTGTGAAATTTATTTCGAACTTTTAGAACATTTTTATACATCTTATATATAAATCGCGAGTTAAGATTTAATGCGAGTTGAATAAATGAAGGAAAATGAAATACGGTAGTTGTGATTAATTTTTATTAGTGACAGTATAATCTAGGCACCGGAGGTCCCCTCGATTCCACGTTTATTTCTCTTCTGTCGTCTACACTACTCCCTAAAGCCCAGATAGTGTGGATTAGTACGTGCTTCTGTAAATTAGTGTTGGGTTATGTTGGTATGTTGTTCATCTGGCCAATTCGCCTATGGGCCTGTAGAACACCATCGGAATGAGGAGCCAGGCTAGGTCAGTAGGAAAGATTCTATGGAAGGGCTAACTCTTTGACCGTGTGGGCTTCCGGACTATAAACAGAAAATTTATTTATTAATTAATTTTATTTAATCCCATAGTCGCTGGGCATTCTGGAAAGGGCTCCCCCTCCCCAAAAAAACGATCCCTGAAAGACAGTATAGTAATTGCGCAACCTGTCACTCGACTGTAGAGAGAGAGAGAGAGAGAGAGTAAAATATGTATACGCTCGCACACACACAAACCGCATAAATTAGTGTGATATAGCAACTCTCTCACTATGATGTGAGTAGCTGATGTGCCAAAACTTCCCATGCATACGAATAACATGACGAATTGTAATTGATACTTTTGTTAAATTTCATGAACTTTTTAATATTCGATATCGACTTTGCACCACCTTTCCATTCATTCCGCCCTAACGTGCCGAGAGAGAATGAGAAGGCACAGCTGTAAAGTTTTGCAACAGCCTCATAATTAATTAAATGACTGCTCATTTGAAAGACAAACCATTCTTCTCTATGCTTCAGCACCCCCCCAATCTCTTTTCTTTTACCTAAAGATATGAGCATTATTATTCTAGATTTTTATTACTTTTATTATCATTTTTTATTATTCTTTTATTACCATTCATCATAGATGATCCACCTAATCCCGGGGGATGGGGTAAACCATCTAAGATAAATAACAATAAAAAAATTTGCAAAAATGCGAATCGTTTGTTAAATATTTGAATACCATTATACACAAATTGCCAGAAAAAAATAAATAAATAAAATAAAAGATACGAACCCCAATGCAACAGAAAAAAAATTTTTTGCACCTATTTGCATTTCTTCTGTTGATTACGCGTTACCTCGTTGAGTATAAAGATTGCACAGGATGTTCGACTACAGTAATCTGAGGCCATAATGCGGAAAACGCGTAATCTATCAGTCTTTAAAAAAAGGTCTTATTGTGGGTGCGCGTTTAGCAGGAGCCACGATTCAAGAAACGAAAAACATAATTGGTTTCTCAAAAACGTCCATCCCAAAGGTTTTTAATGACTGGAAAGCAAACTGTTCTTCCACATCTCAAAGGCGTAAATGTGGCAGAAAAAAATATATACTTCAAGACCGAATCCCTCGTACTCTAAGGAGGACTGCACGGAAAAATAGGACATCCAGTGCGTAGCAAATAACATCTGAATTCAACCAAGCCCAGAACCGCCCTATTTCAAACCGTGCGCAGGGAATTAAAGAAATTGGACATTGATAGTCGTCTGCCTATTCGGAAGCCGCTTGTTTCAGAGAAAAGCAAAAGAGAAAAAAAAAAAAACTGCCTACAATGGTGCCGAGAAGGTCGTGATTGGAAAGTGGATCAGTTAAAGAAAGTCATATGGACAGACGAATCACGATACACTTTGTTTTGTACAGGTGGTATCATGGTATGGGGAATGTTTTTGTTAGCACGGACTGGGTACGTTGATACCGGTGGAAGGTCGAATGTCATCTAGGGAGTACCTGAATTTTGTATCAGATCTACTGCGCCCTGCAATGTCACACTTTCATCTCGAAGGTGATGACCGATTGATGGACGACAGTGCATTGTGCATACTGGTGGAAGGTCGAATGTCCTCTAGGGAGTACCTGAATTTTGTATCAGATCTACTGCGCCCTGCAGTGTCACACTTTCATCCCGAAAGTGATGACCACTTTATGGACGACAGTGCATTGTGCCAAAAAATCGCAAGAATAGTTCGGAGAACATTACACGGATTTATGTCATTTTCCCTGGTCCCCGACATTCATCTGATCTCAATCCTGTTGCGAATGTGTGGGATATGCCGGAATGAGCTATTCGGCAATGAAGTCCTCTTTCTTCAACTTTGCCCCAGCTATGCGATATTTTGCTGGAAGAATGGTTAAAATTTGACCAGAACGCACTGAAACACTTTAAAGATTTCATGCCTCGCCGCACATCTGCTTTTATTCGGAACAAAGGTGGCCCGATTCGATACTGAATACAGGGTGGTATTTTTTTGGCTAGTGTGTGTGAAAAATCTATAAAACTTACACCAAAGAAATATGATGGTCCAAATGCAATGTTATCGTTGATCCACTTCATTTTGCATTAGCGGATGAAATGGATCATTGGGATGTTTTTGTTTATACTCCCGCACGATCACGTGGTCAGTAGAGTTTACAATAAATCATCAATACAAACATCAATCGTATTTAGCAGTCACGGGCTTGAACACCGGTTCTCAAAGAGCGCGTGCTACTGCACCACTCTCTTGACCACTCGGCTATGTTAAGAAGCGTAAACATAGGACTTCCTTCCTTCATAGTTAGTTTCAGTTTTGCAAACTCATATGGAGTCATTAAGACAGCTTATATGATTAAATTGTTCGAAATATATCAGATCAAATTTAAGGTTATCCCTCAAGTAAAATGTGTCCCGTTTGCTTCAATAACATATTCGTGAGATTTACTTAGGCATTTTGATGTATTGCTCCTTCTACCACTGCTCGAGGGCTTATTTTAAACGCTAAAACAGTGGCTTTTATACTAAAAAATCCAGTGGTTAATTACTCTAACCCACAATCACTTGATTTAGAATAACTCACAGTAACTGTGGCAACAAAACCTTTGGGGTATCAAAATATCGTTTGACAAGTTTTCTGCAGAAGGAAGGAAGGAACTATGTCACCTTCGTACGAGACCGAGTAACTCGACTACAACATGAAGTAGTTCCTGACGGATCCTCTCGTCCGGAGAGTAGAAAGGATTCGGCCACTTCTCGATGATGTGGAAGAAGAGCTATTTCGTATCTGTATATGCCGCACAGTATATGTTTGAAAATTTGTGAAATGGTTTGCGAGAGCTAGAATAATGACTTGTCTTTGAATTATGCGATAATATGCACATTATCATATAATTCAAAGATTTTAAGACATGATTTTAATGATAGTTTTAATGACAGTAGTTACTAAAACTGCGGTTTTATAACGGAAATATAGTTAAGGATTCTGACTTCTTATATTAATGTTAAACATTGCTCTGAATTAATCTCTGGCATGATAATAAATGTTAAAATAAGTGACTAATCTAATTGTTATTGGGGGCCTACCCTTGTTATGTATTCTGTACTCATATTATGATTTATTCTTCTGGGACGACACAAGTGTACACGTTGCTTGATGTAAATAAGAAACGAAAATAGTATTCCTTGAATTTTTGTTATGGTTAACCACCGGTGCTAAACATGTTTATCTCTATATAAACAGTATTGTAAAGGAGAGATCCACTCCACGTAATGAACGCATTTAAATTTAAAAACTATAACAAATCATGTGCTAAAAGATCAACGTGATTCATGTTCCCTGTCCCTTACTCCACGATGTATTTCAAGCAGGTGAAACAAAATTAATTAAGAATAAAAGCAGCAGTTTGAATGAAGATAAATTAAAATATAAAATCCTCAATCACGGGTTTAATTTTGAACTTTTTTTTTTTTAATATCGAAATGGCAATTCCACTTTCCACACTACCTGATCAACTGATTTCATTAATAAGGTATTGCTGAGAACTCCTACAGTTTGCCTTTGACAATTTGTTTGCGTAAAACAAACAGATTCGGAAAGTTTTTATAATTTCAGGAGTTAATTAATTAATTACTAAGAGTTCACTATAGCAATCAGTGCATCCAGTGTTGAAAAACTTTAAACATGCGCTTCATTTCATGGGATGGAAAGGAACTGTTGATGAAAGAGTAGCAGTAGAATTAATGGGCTCAATAAGACCACTGAGGGAGGTACTACTGTACTTAAATTTTGACAGAGAAGAGTACAAAGGGGAAATAATGATGGCAGTTACCTCTCCATCAGAAACTTCCGGTTCGTGCTATATCTAGTGTAATTTGTAGACCAGTCGCTGGTCGTAAAGCAGAACCTTTCACTCTTAACGTGGCTGCAAGGCTTCTATCCGCCTGTGGGGAAAGGAGTCTCACGAAGATAAACAGACCATTATTTTTGGGGAGGGGTGATATCGACGATTTCCTTCAGTTTAGGCCACATGGGGAATAGTTACAGGGAAGTTTTTGGCCCCTTCGTCAACGACTTCCCGCAATTGAGAAATGTGCGATAATAGCACAAAGTACCTGTGATTCTTTGCCTTCCCTTTTTCTCACCCTCTTGTTTAAAATGCTAAAAAAAAAAAAAAAAAAAAAAAAAATCCAGTAATTTTTGATGTAAAGTAAACGAATGGCTCATTCAGTAGTTTCCCTTCTCTTCCAAAATCTCTCACGAAATCGGCCATGTGCACATTGGGTATTCACGTACCTGCGAAGGGGCGAGATTGAGCTGGAGTGTATATTTTCAAAGTGTAGCACACGATTTTTTTTTAAATTTAAAATCTTGTAATTTACATGACATTAATTGCATCCACCATGTCTTCGCTTAGCATCACGTGGTCACCATAACTCGAGGTTGGGTGGTGTACGGTCAATAACTGAGAGGATAATAACGAGCACACGACATCCCTACCCTGCAGTGGGCATAAACCTGTAAATAATGAAAGCTCTCTGCTGTTGGAACACACACAAAAGATTAACAAAATAAACATTATCAAATAAATTGCCTTACCTCTGTAGGAAGGAGTGGGAGATGCCGGTTGGTCGAGATAATTCAGGTGGAGCCACAAGTAAAGAAAACAGAAAAGTCGATTAATCGCGCATCACATAAGCAATATAGATAAATCCACACATTTAAAATAAGACGCCATTAAACAATTTGTACATAACCCTCACCAAGACAATGGCATTCCTCACTTACCTGAATGGTGCATGGCGAGGTAGGAACTAACGGGGTCCCCAGATGCCAGACATCTTCCAAGATTCCGCCAGGACACTACAAGTAGAAACACAGATTCAGTTCCTCCCTGTTTTTGCCTTCTCCGTCGTCTACAGTGCTCGGGTATCAGACTCCCGGATGTAGCGTTGAGTCATGGGAACTGATCGATACTTCGGGAGCTGTGACCTTTCCGACTGTCGTCCATAGCGACAGAAAGATGCGATGACGTACCGCCTCTCCCTATAATACCAACAGTATTAACAGGATGAGATTGGAGTAAGCGCCGTTTCTTTAGAAATTTTTGTGGAAATTGGTAATATTTTAAAGCCGACTTCCAAATGATGATACTCAATTCTGTGTCTCCCACATATTAATGACAGGTGGCGCTACAAAGAATATTAGTTGGATATGCAGACAAACAGATGTAAGAGGAGCCCTTTAACAGTTTCAAATTTCAGACTAAAAGCGCGCGGAGAATTCCAGAACCTGCCGCATGCCGACTCACAAAATATAACTGTTTTTGTTTTTTTTTGGGTACGATTCGTTGGTTGATCTTGATTTTCGAACATGAGAGCAATGTCAGGTACAAGGATTGAATATTCTTAATTGTTGCAGTAATAAACTCCCAATTTAAACAGATGCGCTGTAATAAATATTTACTGTTATGAAGTAACAGCTCATAATGCAAATTGATGAGTACTTTTGAGAAATGCATCACGTATTTCTTCGCTTCTGTACATAGTGAGTGACCACTTTATTAGGTACACCTACACTTTACATGAAAGGAAGTGCTCCTTATAACAGCATCACATATTCGTTATTGTAGCAGAGTTTTACGAGCATCAGCGATTTATGACAATGTGCTCCGCGTTTACCGTCTGTAAATTGCGTGTGTTTTGAGGTCGATTTTTTGTTTGCTGGACGAAAAACCCAAATTTTCGGGAGTAAAAACCATGCTGCCCTCGCCTGAGACCGACTAACTCAGCCACGTTCTGAAAAAGGATCATAAAAATTCCTCATATCATCAACGGGACTCGAACTCAGGTCTTTTCCACCCGTTGTGGGGGAGGACGGCGATTCTACCAAGTGCGTTACCTACGAGCGCTGACGTATTCGTACCATACGATATATAGCAGGATGGTAGATACGTTGGGATGCAGTATGTGTGCAAATCAGTGCGACAATGGGTAAAATATATGAGTACGTCATGCTCATCTTCGCACCGAACTGCACAAAAACATACAGCTCGGATATTCATGCGTATGAGTTTCCGAGGTACTCATACTAGTCGTACGCATTGGTTTGAGTGTCTCGGAAACTGAAACCCTAGTAGAGTTTTCAAGTATGACTGTAACTCGAGAGTGTATGTACATCGAGATTGGTCGAATAACGAAATAACGATCAAAATCCAATAAACAATGGCGACCCCGTGGTCGGAAACAGCTTATTATGATATTAGGGTCAACCGTAAATGATTACATTTACCCATATATTTATTTTGTCTGTAAATTGTGTGTGTGTTCTCTGGTCGATTTGCCTGTTTTGCTGGACGGAAAAACCCTAGTTTCTGGGGGGGGGGTGGGGGGACCTTGCTATCTACGACTGAGACCGACTAACTCAGCCACGGAGTGAAAAAAGCCCATTAAAGTTCCTCGCATCATCGACGGGATTCGAACCCGGGCCTTTTCCACCCGGTGTGGGAAGGACGGTGACGATACCATTGTGCTACCGCGCAGACACAAGACTTGTGCAGGATAACAGAAAGGCTACAGGCTGTTAAATGAGTTGTCATTACAACAGTGGTAACGAAAGAGGCATTTCAGAACGCACAAATCGCCGTACCCTGTCAGAGATGGAAAATTGCAGGCAAAGATCGAACGGGATTCCACTCATGTCAATAATAACATGAAGGTACGGTTACAGGAAACTCATGAATACCAATACGGGACAGCGGAGGATTGGAAAAAGTTGCCTAGTCTGACGATTCCATATGTCTGCTGTGCAACTGATGGGAGGAGAGGACCAGAATATATGGCAAAAACTATACGAGTCCATGGACCCATCCTGCCAGATGTCAACAATGCAGTAGCGCAGACTGATAGTAGCGGTGTAATGGTGTAGGGAGAGTGTTCGTGGTGTACATTGGACCCCTTGATACCAGTGGAGCGACATTTGGATGCCATTAATTATCTGGAAATTGTTTACGATTATGCGCATCCCTTAATGGCTGCAATGTACCCATTTGCGAATGGGTTCTTCCAGCAGGATAATGCGCCATGTCACAACGTCAGAGTTGTGCACCACAAGTTTCAGAAACATGAGAGTGAATTGAACTTACTGCAGTGGCTTTCCCAATCGCCAGATTGCAGTCCTTCGGGATGAGGTGGAACAAGCTCTTCGTTACAGAGATCTTCGACCATCCAATTTGCAACGACAGTGGGAAGCAATTGCCTCCCTGGATCAGCATCCCTACGGAACGCTTTCGATACCTTGTGGAGTCCATGCCAAGACGGCAAGATCCAGGTTGTTCTGAGGAATAAAGGGGAACCTACTCGCTATTACGTAGATGTATCTAATAATGTGATTACTCAGTGTAGATGCTTCATTTTCTTTAACGTAAAATGGATGTTGGGTATTGGTACTTATCTCAATATTCGATAATTTAGTTTTTTTTTTTTTTTTTTCGTATGTCGACTGTATTCGCTGTGGCTAGTAAAGGAACAGTACTGCAAGTGGACAGTCTGCGTCTGGCCTAAATCCATCGTTCCAGCATTAAGTAACGTTCGTTTGTATACACACAAGGAAAGCTGCTCTCTCTCTCTCTCTCTCTCTCTCTCTCACACACACACACACACACACACACACACACACACACACACACACACACACACACACACACACACACTCCTGCTCTTTCGCATAATAAATGTCTCTGAGCAATTACAGTATGATCCAAAATAAAATATATCTAAAATTAATGCAAGAATTTGAAAGGAAAAGGAAACATTTTTCTAGTGAATTATGCACTCCTTCTGCTAACAACCGTGAATACCCAGCTCCAGACAAGCTGAAGAGAGTTACCTCCTGAAGAGCAGTTGCTCAATTTCCTCAGCTTAATGCTGCTGAGTTAATTCGTTTCGACTGAATATTATTCTCTTGTCTTTAAGTTGTGCGGTGGTTCAATGACCGGAATTATGCTGTACGTGATTTCTTAGTATGTTCCGGAGATAGGTGGGGAAAAAAGGTCAGCAGAATGAGGAAATGCAGCAAGTCAGAGTTCGGTGAAATGATGCGACCTTGGATATGATTTCTCAAGTGCCGTACTGCATTCTTGCCTGAAGAATAGATGTGCTGTCTCATACCACTACCTATAGCAACATTGAAATAATAGTTTAAGTGCTAAGTTCAGTTCTTTTATTACTTTTATAAGGTGAACTCAATATCTTATTCCCCGTAATTCGACTTTTATCAGAAATATCCCTGCATCACATTACTAGTTTTGCGAAATTCGGCCCTATTTTGAAATTTCATCTATTCTAGGAGAATGGTTTTGGGAACGTTCCCGAATTGACACCATGATTTCAAGTTAAGTTTGGCGCAAAGCCCTTTTTTATATGATATGAAACAGGAAACAGGGATGCATAGAGTAGATTTCTTGTTTACTTCAGTATTCATAACACTCTGTATTGTCAACACCCTATTTTATTAATATATCCATGAACAAATTTTTCCCATGTTTATCTCTCAAGAAATTCTGAGAAGTAACTAAACCTTTTCGATTTCACCCCAAAATACGATCTTTGCAATATCTTCATTTTTTGGTTGCATTTTCTGCGTAAACTGCCACCAAATCTTATGACCTTAATGCAGAACATACATTCTGCTATCAACGCTCTCCCGAAAAATTTTAGATATGCAAAAGTTGTATAATGTATGGATGAATACAAGACACTATTACTGGCTGCAATGTGTATTTGAAGTCGAAAATAGAGTTTAATAAATAAAATGCTTGAGCTATCAAAACTTTCATCAGCTCTACTCTACAGACGAGAAGGGCACCATATTTCCAAAAGGCCGTGAATTATCTGTATACCACTCTAATCCAGTTGAATAGCTGACATATATCACCAGATTTAGTTACTATTCAGTTATTGTTGAATAGGATCTGGAGAACCTATTCAGCAATAACTCACACGATAGTTTACTAAGTTCAAGTTGCACTCTGTCACGGATGCATTGCTGTCTTTCACTGCATTTGCCGACAGAATTTTCCAACACCTCTTCAAGTCACTGAGCCAGTAGCTTAAAAAACCATTGCTACAAATATTCAATTAATAAATAAACTGCTATTTACACCGATCAGCCAAAACGTTATGACCACCTACCTAGTATGATGTTGGTCCTCCACGTGCAGCCAAAACAGCTCATACCCGGCGAGGTATAGACGCTACAAGATTTCTACATGTGTCTTGTGGTATCTGGTACCAACACGTAACCAGCAGATCTTTTAACTCCTGTAAGGTCCGTGGTTGAGACGTCACAGATCGGAGTTGCTGTTCCAACACAAACCACAGATGCTCGATGGGATTGACGTCTGGGGAATTTGGAGGCCAGGGCAATACTTGGAAGTCTTCCTCATGTTCCGCGAACCAGTCTCGAACAATCCGGACGGTGTGGCATGGCGCATTATCCTGCTGAAAGACGGCCCCGCCAGAGGGAAAGACCTTTGCCATGAATGGGTGTACCTGGTCGATGTATAGGTACAAAGTGTGTTGAGGGTGAAACGGCACCAGGAATTTCTCCCATCTCCACGAGTGTTCGCTGTGTTGAGGGAAATACTCTGTCAAGGTCAGAGATTTAAAAATGTGTGGACCATGTGTTGTGTAGTATGTTGTGCGCATTGTTTTTTCTTGCCTATTGGCCGTTGAGCCCCCTGATGGGACCCGACGTCGTCCGTACTATGCCAGCGGCGAGGCTGGCCAGGTGTATCCTGTAATTTATTGTACTCTGGTACCTCCCGCCTCCTAATTTCCTGTGATTTCAGCAGCTGGGCCTTAAAAAAATAAAAATAAAAAAAAATGTAATCGCGGTGGTATTTTTGCAAGATCGCTGTTAAGAGACAGTAGGTGGGATTTTTTCGCTGAAATGACCGTGGGATTGTACGCTACGATGATAAGTTCTAGAGGCCTAATGGGTCAGGCAATAATTTTGGTGTTAATTTAAATTTGGATGTGTGGGGCTTTCGCGATATATAGTCAAGAGAAGGGTGGGGAGACTGAAGGCTGGGGGGGAAGAAAGAGAAGTAAGGGACTGATAGGATAGATGGCCCCCGCAGTCAGCTCGGCATGCCCATGCCCCACCAGAGGGAAGTAGGGGGTGAAGTATGAGGTATTTTGAAGATGTAACAGCTTCTGGGATTTCTCCCATCTCCTCGTGACAGTACCCTGTCAAAGCCAGAGATTTAGAAGTGTGTGTGGGTCATGTGTAGTGTTATATGTTGTGCCCATTGTTTATCCGGCTTATTGGCCAGATAAACAATGGTTACAACAACGGGATCCGACGTTGCCCACACCTCGCCACGCGGAGGCCGCCGGATGTTACCAGTGAGTCAGTTGTACTCTGGCAGGTCCTGCCACTTACTTTCCTGAGATTTTAGTGGCTAAGACCTAAAACAAAATTGGAACGAGCGCGGTTGATTTCAGTTCAGTATATTAAAGCGGTAATATGGGGTTTGACGCTGAAGGCCTGTTTCTGAAGTGCCTAAAAGGTCGGGCGAAATTTTTTTTTTGGTGTATTTTAAATTTGGACGTGTAGGGCTATGCGCTGTGCAAGAGAAAGTGCTATGAGGGGAGAGTGAAGGCTGGTGGGTGAAATAGGAAGAAGAGGGTCGATAAGGTAGGTGACCCCTATTATTCGGTGAGGCATACCCTTCTGCACCGCACAAGAGGGTGCAGAGCCTTGAGCCAATATGGCTCCATCAAGGTGGCAACTTGGAGTTTCTATGCAGTATGAGATCTTCGTCGGTTTTCTCTGTCATCAGTAGTCTTTAGCATCCAGGTTTGTCCTCCTCAGCTATGAACACTGGTCAGGTCCGTTGTCAGTCCGTTATCAATGGTTGTGGTTCTCTTCGTCATGGGAAGATCCGCATCTGTGTCTCCATTGGGTTATTCTTGCGTTTGCTAGGTATTAGATATTATTAGTAGTGAGCAGGTTCCCGAGGGAGGTTCTCCCTGTGTCCTCTCGATGCGTGTTCTGTGTGTGTGTGTTTTTTTTTTTTCTTTTTTTATCTGTTTCTTCTATTGGTGGCTATCAGTGTTTTATGCCTAGCAAATAGTTTTTGGGCATATTCCTTCAGCGCCCTATATTCCTCTAGTTAGTCCAGTAGATGTGATTCCAGATTCTTGGGGAGGTAGTGTATCGTGGTGATGTCTGCACCTGAAGGCCTCATAATGTGTGCAATCGTACATAATGTATGCAATCGTACATAATGTGCTCCCAGCACTCAAGCTCCCCACAGGCGCAGCTCGGTTCCTCCTCAATTCCCCGCGCTGTCAGCTTGGCTTTAAAGGCCCCGTGTCAGAGCTTCGTTATATATCCAAAAGTAGGCTTGGAGGATCTGCTGGAACGCCAGGAATGTTAATACTATTATAAGCTGCCTTGCATATTAGGAATGAGATTCTATTAATTTGAGCTTTGCAGCTGATGAATCTTGAATGTCCTTGCCAGGTTAATAGTTATCGAGCAACCATAATAACAGTGTGAAGGTAAGGTGGCTTATGCGGAAAGCAGTGGTTAATAAGTCTGGGAAAGATGGCTTTCTCGAAGATCTTAAGAGAGCGCAACCGACAGAAATGAATTCCGAGTTCTAACGAGTTCCGACCTCTGGCAACCATTACTGGCCTACTGAAAAGGCTTCCTCTTTGCTTAAGATTCTTGAATAACTTCAACTATTGCATGGTAAGACCTTTTTATGAACGTAGACAACCTGAAGCTCATCGTGCAAGTCTCTCGACCGTGCAATCCTCGTGAAACCATCGCTGCCAGAATCAATCTTTCCATCATTCATTTGGCAGATTACTTCGTCCAATTTAGATTATATATCTGCCCGACCAAGTCTATCGGTATCAGTTTGGTCTGTTTGGTATCAGTTTGGTCGACTTGCTTAAACGAATGCTAACGCGGATTACTCCATCATTGTATAGAGAGACACAATGCACTGACGTCTCGAGGCCTTAGTTGCTTTGGCGCAAAAATAAAACAAATAAACTTTTACTATAGTTAATATCTGCATAGCACTGTATTGTCCATAGGCAATGAAATTATTGATACTGTTAGGATCGTTCATACACTGGTGTGCAAAATTTAAGGACCAGTCAGGTTTTCACCTGTAGCTTCTCATAGGAGTGGCCTGGATATAGGAAAAGCATACCAAAGGAACCTCGTGAGGTACAGAAATGAAGGAAACAACACCGATACAACAACGGAAACAAAACGGTAAAGAGACACTTTATTCAAAAATGGCAACATAGCACTGGCTGCCATGATACAGATGCATCACTGCCAAAGATGGAACAAAGGGAAGAGGTGGTCCTCAGTAGGATATATGGCCATCCCTAATGTCGATGGAGGCTTTTCACTGCTTGTCCATACTTAGAACAATGTTGTTGATAAGTTCTTGCGGTAACATCGTCCATTCCTCTGTCAGCGCCATCTTCAGCTGGTGAACATTTTCTAATGGGTGTGGACGTGCCGCTAGGCGTCTCCCCAGAGCATCCCATATGTGTTCGATGGGATTCAGATCGGCGGTGGAATGGGCAGGCCAATCCGTACGAACAATGCCCTCACTTTCCAAAAGCATATCAACAGATACAGTGCGATTGGGGGGGGGGTGTAGCGTTATCATCCATTAACATGAACTCGGGGCCAATGGCACCTCGAAACAGACGCACACGGGGAAGAATTACCTCAGTACAGTAGCGTGCACCGGTTACAGTACCACCTTCCAGTATCTGGAGTTGTGTACGTCTATCCAAGATAACACCTTCCCAGACGAGAACACCTCGACCGTCATATCAATCCCTTTCAGTGATGTTTGCGGAGTGATACCGTGTGCCAACCTATCGCCAAATTAGCTGACGTCCAGAATCGCTGCTGAGACTGAATCTACTCTCATCAGTAAACAGTATATTAAGTAAAGATTTTGTGGTTGTAACCTTTAGAAATACTGGTGGTCCTTAAGTTTTGCACACCAGTGTACGAGAAAGTTCCTTAATTGATATCGCGCAAATAGCTGTTATTCCCAAGATTTAAAATTTTCTCTGTTAATTAATATGCCAGACCCGAAATCGTTTTCTTTCTGTTAGTTTATTGTTGCTCCAGTTCCGAACCTGTTCTGTCTACCAACTAGTCTAATGCATGTTTCAATCCAGTTGACGTATTAAGAAAAATTTGTAGAACTCTTATGAGAAAATAGGGGAAAATATTTACCACGTGTTTGTGCCCCCATCCCTTCATTCTCAACGAAGTAATGATCAGAAACTTTGACTGTATATTAATATTGCTTTCATGAAACGTTAGTGTATTTCAACAAAATAAACAAATAAAAAAAGCCACGCAGCTTCTTTCCAGTTCAACAAAATGTAGTAGTTCTGGTATTTGGTTTCTCTGCCTCCAACGTAATTTGGAAGGTTTTCATCTGAAATTTCTTTACGTGAAGGCTCCTTGTACTCAGTACTAGGGCTCATTTAAGCTCCGGCTCGGGTACAAATTTGGGGCACTAGATTATTTGAAATTATTTTAATTTTGGGATTTATCATGCAGTGGAATGTAGGCACTGTGTCTACAGTGACACCCAGCTAAGTACAGCTGTTGAACCAAAAGGGCCACTCCTAAGTGGAGATATTTGAAGATTACTTATTCTGAGAAATTTATAGAACATTTCATAACTCAGAAGCTATAGTAGTATAGATGGAATTAATACATACGAGAAGATTGTTCAGTATATTGTTTTATTTAAGTATTTTTATTTATTTTTTTAGTAAATTTTCTATTTTTATTTGCAACCTAAATAATTTTCGGCATTAAGTAAATTAAAGTAAAAGCAAATTTTCAGGGGCCTCCTACAATTGGCAACTGAAGATCACTGACTAAGCCTGTCTCTCTTCACTCACCCTGTACTGAGAGCACGAATGGGTAAGGCTTGATGAATGACCTTGAGTTCTTCGTGTGAATATAGTAAGTTCGCTATTGTCACTTGTTTGGAGAGGTTTGGGTTCGATCTCTGTCTATAACTGGAGGAAGTAAAGCCCTCCTTAGCTCCGAAACAGCCTCCTCCGACGCTGTTTTGTCGATTTCAAGCGAAGGTAGTATGGTCCTCCCCCTGTTACTTATTCCGGCTTTTTCAACCCGCTCAACATGCAGATCGGCCCGTGAATACGCACTGGTATATTTTCACTTCATTTAAGTGAGCTTGCTATGAGGTGCCACCTGGGAAATCAGTCCATATGAATATTAAACTCATTTGTATTCAAAATTCTAAACGTATCAGTAGGTTCAACAAAAAATATATAAAATTAACACATTTTAACACAAAGACCTTCTTGACTAACTTAAATAAAACAAAACAAGTCATGAAGTCATGCGAGCTTGGCCATTTATTAGACTTGGTAGTGACAATTGGCACATCGAACGCTCACTATAAGGTTTAGTGGGAACTGTGTTTTTTTTTTTTTGTTTTATTTATTTTTATCTGTTTTTTTTTTTTCTTTATTACTTTCTAATACCCCTGTTTACCAATCACTATGGTAGTTGTTATAATTTTTCAAAAGAGAACAACTGGTGCCTCACTCCTCCAAAGCCCACAAACTATTTGACTGCTCAAAAATTTTGTTTGTAACCTTTTCTTGTATCAGAAGATTCTAGATTATGAAGTTTTCTTTTATTTTCCCCAAACCTATCACTTTCCTTCTATATACCGCTTTCCTTATATATAGTACTGTGCAAAAGTCTTAAGCACCTTCTGAAACTTTAAAGATATGACATATGAGAAATGTTAAAATATGACATATTTTATGACATATGAGAAATGTCATTAAAAATGATAATTCTGTTTGTTTATGTTTGAATTATCGTAAAATAATAGGTGAATAAACACAGTACTGTATCGTGAGAAAGCAGTAAAAGTTACCCAATAACGATTCTGGCAATAAAATGTGCAAGTAGGTGTTGCCTTTGTGGTTACCAAATACTGAAGGAAAGTGATTTGACAGTCTGTTATTGCTAAAAGAATGAAAACAGTTGATAGCCTATTATAGGTAAAATATTGAAAACAGTTGATAATCAATATAATTCTTGCTGTAAAATATAATAATGTGTGCATTTATCTTTTTTGACAAGAATATCTAAAAAACCTAAAATGAACTTCATACAAAAAAATCACAACTCATGGGTAAAGTAACAGTGGCTACAAGGTATAAGATGGTAATTTTGCACCAACAAGGAAATTTTCAGAATGAAATTTCCCATCAAACAGGAGTTTCTAGATGTGCCATATAACATATTTTGAAGAAATACAAAAAAGGTGGCAAGGTAGAAGATAAAATTCGGAGTGGGAGACCAAAAAAACCTGGCCGGAAGTGATGAACAATATCTTAGGATAACATCTCTTAGAAATAGAAAAAAGTCAAGTACACTTCTTGCTGCAGAACTTGCTCAAGCATCAGGCACCCAAGTACACCCATCTACTCTAAGAAGAGCACTCAACAGACATGGCCTTAATGGTAGAGTTGCAGTCAGGAAACCACTTTTTGGAAAGGAAATAAGACTAAAACGTTTAAATGTGCACAACAGTACAAGGCTTGGGGAACTGAACAGTGGAAAAAAGTCTTATGGAGTACCGAGTCGAAATTTTCGATTTTTGGAAAAAAACGAAGGCAGTATATTAGAAGAAGAAAAGGAAAACAATTGAAAGAGCAATGCCTACAACCAACAGTAAAACATGGAGGTGGATCTGTCCTAGTTTGGGGCTGCATATCTGCAAGTGGAGTTGGTGATTTGGAATCCATGAATCCATGATACAATGACTGCAGAAAAATACAAACAAATATTGATTCACCATGCTGTGCCCTCTGGCATGAGGCTAATTGGTCGAAACTTCATCTTTGAGCATGACAATGATCCTATGGACACTGCTAACACAGTAAAATCTTACTTAAAGAGAGAACAGGATCAAAATGATCTGAAACTAATGGAGCGGCTACCTCAAAGCCCAGATTTGAATATTATAGAGCCTATTTGGGATTACCTCGACAGAAAGATGGAACGGCAGCCAAAATCAGCAGATGAACTGTGGAATGTTCTGCTTGATGCATGTAACAATATTCCACATGAATATTTACAAAAACTTCAAGAATATCAGCAGTTTTGCAAGCAAAAGGTGGACATACGAAATATTAAAGATACCGTTCCTATTTGTTTTGTTGTAATTTAACTTTGATCCACAATAAATGTTTTGTTTATTTCAGCCAATTTTATTGCTTTATACTACACAATTCTTTTCCCACAGAGGATTTCAATTATTGCCTAAGACTTTTGCACAGTATTGTATGTATATATACAGGGTGATTCACTACCAGTCCGACAAACTTGCAGGAGGTGTAGGGGGCACAAAGACGAATCGGAATCACATAGCATTGCAGGGTCCGAAATGCCTTCGTCATGCGGTAGAGGACGGTGAACGGGAGGTCTCGTGAACAGCGATCCCGCTGGAAGTCAGCATTTGCGAACCGTTTCTGTTGAAGAAACCAAGTAGCAAAAGTCCTCCGGAGTGGATAAGCCGCAGGCTCCAATGACTGGACCCGTTTCAGATGGTATGAACTTATTTGGTTTGTTGACAGTATCCTCCATATAGTGGATTGGGAAATACCCAATCGTTGGCCTATCGCTCGAGTACTCGTACTCGGATTGCCTTCTGTAAGACGGAGGACATTCTCCTCATTGTCTGGCGTCCTCGTCGTTTGCTCTCGATTCATGGTACCTCTCGTGAAACAACCAGTCTCACGTAACATTCACCAAACACATCTGATAGCCGATTGTCCTTTTCACATAAAGAAGACCTCCCACAGAATTTTGATCGAAAGCAGTCTGTGAGGAAGAATTTCTGCAGTTCATACACCAACCCTGCGCATGTTCCACCATTTTCTTGTTATGGGTTAAAGCACTATTATCCCCAAGATGCTGTTTCCAAACTCGACCTCGCTCTGAAACAATTCCTGTTATCACATTCCATCGACTGAAAATTGCCATATATATATATGAATTCAAATCGGCTTTCACCATACTCAAAAATTGTAGTACGTCACATACTTGGCCCTTGAGATTGTCACAGACATTCTCTCAGATATGCCAGACAAGCTGTACTTGCTACCTGGGAGTCTAAAACGCTGATGGAACTGATATTCGGGTGACACTCAAGTCAAGTGGACCCAATTTCGGCGAAGTCCGGACGGTCTGTGGCAGCCAAATCCTCTGCTTGCACCTTCACGATGGTGGGACTGTTAGTAATCCTGGGTATAACCTCCATGCACAAGTACATGGTGGATGACCACCCAGGTGTGAACCAACGTAAACAGGGGTCGAGGTGTAGCGCCCACACCACATGGAGGAATGCCGTCCCTCTATGTTACCAGGCAGTACTAGGTGGTAGATGACTCTCATCAACCAGTGCAATACCACCACTTTGCTTATTGGAGGCTTGAAGTGGTGGAACCCATGTTTAGTCTCTAGAGCTAAGTTCCGGTCAACCCTTCCCTATCTTTTCCATCATGCCGTATGATTTATGCCTTTTGAGGTTATGATGAACGTCGTGGCGAGATCCAATATTCGTTACATTTCGAGGGTACAGCTCTAAAACGGTGTTCGCAGGCCGGCCGCTAGTTAGTACACCGGACCGAAAATTGCTATTGGTAACTCTCTAGGAGGCTTCCGGATCAGCTAGTGTATAATCTTGCTACCTCTACTCTGTAGGCTACCTCTACTCCCTCCAGATAGTGACTGGAGGGAGTCCAAGTAGTGTATATGCGGGGAGTATTGTCGAGGCCACGTTATGTCAAGGATCTGGGTATATTCTTACCATGTGTACGCCATATCCAAAAATTTCATTACTTCATACAGCATGTCCCATTCACTTTTTCTTACTATTGAATACATTGTCAAACTAATAGAGCAAGCCTGTCTGCGAAAAGAACTAAACCTCCCAAGCACTTCCTAATTCATTTCACAAATATATGTGGTCTGAATTCTAATCTCAACGATGTCCATTTCCACTTGCAGCCTGCCAAACCCCATGTACTTTTTCTGACAGAATCTCAGTTATCGGTTGACTCAACTACTGCTCATCTCAGATGCCCAAATTATTCGCTGTATGATTCCTTTCGCCTCAAAGGTGGTACTTGTGCATATGTCCGTTCTGATATTCCCTGTCAGAGACTTGGAAATTTGGAATCTCCTCTCTTTGATCTTCTCTGGCTTAAAATCTCTCTACCTCATTGTGTCAAATTCATCTGTTGTCTCTATCGTTCTCCCAACTCCACTAATCACTTGGAGCTCTTTGACTTCCTCTCTTTGCAACTTGACTTTCTCCAGTGCAACTTTCCTAACAGTGAGGTAATTTTCCTTGGTGATTTTAATGTTCACAACTCCAGCTGGCCCCCGTTTTCTTGTCACAGCTGGTCGTGATGCTGAGGCTTTTGCAATTACTAATGACCTTGCACAGATTGTTCATTTACCTACAAGAATACCGGACAATCCTAATCATACAGCCAATACGTTTGATCTTTTTCTCACAAACAACCCTTCTAAGTACGCGGTCGAAGTGAGAGATCCTTTAGGCACTTCAGATCACAACTTGGTGATTGTCTCTTCTCCAATGAACCTTTATCTCATGGCAATTCCGAACCTCGTGTTTTTTGGCATTACAAGAATGCAAAATGGGATGACCTGCGAGACTTCTTTTCTTCTTTTTCTTGGTCGGATTACCGTTTCAAAACTTCTGATGTCAACGTTTGCTCAGATCGTGTCAGTGAAATTATTCTTGCAGGAATGGAATCTTTTATCCCACACTCCACTTTAAAATCTCGTCCTCTATCTAAACCTTGGTTTTCCAATAAATGTGCTAAGGCTGTTCAAGAGAAGAATGTTGAATATCATAATTGGCTTGTTTCTAATTCTCCAGTTTCATTTTCTGCTTACACCAAAGCTCGCAACAATTGTAAAGCAGTTATTAATCAATCAAAACTAGAGTTTGAACAGGCTAAGAGTAGAAAACTTGCTTCTTGCCCTAATGGTAGCCGAGAATTCTGGTCTCTTGCCAAAGCTATTGGCCGCAACTTTTGCCCATCTCTGCTCCCACCTCTGTCCAAACCAGATGGTTCTGTTGTCATTTCAGCCAAGGATAAAGCTGACCTGCTAGCATCCCATTTTTTTTCCAACTCATGTATTACTGATCTTCGTAAAACAATTCCCACCATTCCCAACACGCTCCATCAATGCCCCCTGTGGTCTTCCGTCAAAAGGATGTCAGAAGGATTTTGACGAATCTTGATGCTAAGAAAGCTCCAGGTCCCGATGGTATTTCTCCACTTGTTCTCAAAACCTGTGCTACTGAACTTACTCCTATTCTTTGCCGCCTTTTTTCACTTTCTTGTTCCAAAGGTGTTTTTCCTTCTGTTTGGAAATTTGCTCATATCCAGCCAGTTCCTAAAAAGGGCGACAAATCCCTCCCATCCAATTATCGTCCCATTGCAATTACTTCTACTCTTTCTGAAGTAATGGAGAAATCAATTAACCGCCAACTCTTAAACTACCTAGAAACCTTCCGTCTGATCAACGACCGCCAGTATGGATTCCGTCAGTGTCTATCCACTGTTGATATTCTGGCTTATGTTACCCATATATGGACTAATTCAATGGAAAGGTTCGGTGAAACACAAGTAGTTGCTCTTGACATCTCAAAGGCTTTCGATCGTGTTTGGCATAAAGGTCTTCTAAACAAGCTTCCATCTTATGGTTTGCCAACTGTTTTTAGTAATTGGTTATCCAGTTTTCTCTCTGATCGCTCTCTGAGGGTGATGGTAGATGGCTCTGTCTTCTAACTTCTCCACTAATGCCGGGGTCCCCCAAGGTTAAGTTCTTTCCCCCACTCTTTTCCTCTTGTATATTAATGACCTTCATCCATTGACTGGAAATCCTATAGATAGTTTCGCCGATGATAGCACATTGCATTCCACTTTCTATTTTGAGAAACCTTGTCCTGCTCAATCAACTTCAACTTCTCGAAAATCTGCTACCAATTCCTTAAATGCCGATCTTCAGGTAATTCTCCAGTGGGGTAAAGACAACTTAGTTGATTTCAACCCTTCTAAAACTCAGTCTTGCCTTATATCTCTCAAAAAGGATTCTTCTACTCCTATGCTTATCTTTAGTGACACTCCGATTTCTAGGCAAAATGATATATCTCTTTTGGGGATTACCCTGACTTCTAATCTCTCTTGGCACAAGCACATTACAAATATTGCTTCCTCTGCATCTAAAAAAACTTGGTTTTCTCTTTCGCTCTCGGCGTTACTTTTCTTCCAAACAGCTGCTCACTCTGTACAAATCGCAAATCCGCCCTGCCATGGAACATTATTACCACATCTGGGGTGGCGCCCCCAAAACCTCTCTCAGACTTCTCGATTCCATTCAGAAGAGGGCAGTTAGGTTAATTAATGATTCATCTTTAACAAAGTCTCTCCACTCGCTGTCTCATAGACGTACTGTTTCTGCTGCATGCCTCTTCTACAGATACTTCCATGGGCACTGTTCTTCTGAATTGGCTTCTATAATTCCCGCTCTCTCTTTCAAAACAGTCCGAATACGTGCCGCCACCAGCCAACATCCATTTACTGTCCAACTTCAAATCCACAGAACCAACTTTTCATCTCCCTTATTTATTCAATCAACTGCCGTTTTCTGGAACAACCTTCTTTCCTCCATGCGTATTTCCTGAAAATTACAATCTACAGAAGTTCAAGTACAATGTCAAAAAATATCTTCTTTCGTCTTCTCAACCTCCAACCCAAGCACGGTACTGAGTACTATAGGTTCTAATATCTGTCATGTTTGAGGTTTACATAAAAAAAAAATAATTAAGACCTCACGAAAGGAAAGTATATTAACCAGCGGCACTCGGAACGCCTCCTTCTCCTCCCATCTAAGAAACATCCAAATTGCTACTTTATATAATGCTCCAATCTCAGGTACATACCCAGTAGCATAGTATTGTCCAAATCGGCGATGCGTCTAAAACCTAACAACAGCAGCCATGAACCTCCAGTTATTTTTACTGTAAATTTGTTTACATGACCTCAACTCTTTCCTGGCAGCCTGTGTTAAGCAGGGTACGTTGTTGATGACAGCCCCAGGAATGGGATCCCTCATCTGGGGCCTCTTTGGATCTGGCAGAAGCTAGAATCCCAGTGGGGAATGAGTAGGGGAGCGGGTGGCCCTACCCTTTTTAACCCCATTTTGGGTAGGACGTCTACTTACTGGACTGGGTACGAATGCAGTCAATGACGTAAGGAATTTTTATGTCTTTTTCACAACGTCGCTAAGTTAATCGGTCTCAGGCTAGGGTAGAATGGTTTTTCTCCATGAAACTCAGGTTTTTCGTCCAACAACAGCAAATCGACCACAGAACACACGCAGTTTACAGACAATATATATGGCCGAACGTGGTCTAAGTCACTGATGCGCCTAAAGCTCCCCACAACCTACCAACCAACCTGGCACGTCAAGAGGAATGAAATGCCGACGCTGGATTCTCCAGTGTGAACCCCCCCCCCCCCTTCAGCAAGGAGACACACCGAATACTAACCCTTTGGGGTAGGATTTACTGGGATGTTGACTCCTAGGCGAGATAGTCATTCACCCCCCCTCCCGGCCGCCCAAATCGCCACCTTCCACAAAGGAGCTGCTGAAACCATCTCACGAAAGAAACATCACTGACCTCTGCCTTCGGTAGGTACACAAACGCTCAGTGACGAAGCTCATGCTCTCTAGCATGACACTGCCTTAGAAGACTTACCTGGAAGTTATCTAATTTTCGCGCTTAGACACTTTTACTTTCTAACCCCTCCTCTCTCTCTCTCTCTTCCACCCACCATTTTTGAATGGTTGAGGGGAGAGGCCATAAAACCTAATATAGGTTTTCTTTGTTCTTACTCATCCCGGGATATCTCTCCTTGTGCCCCATTTCGCCTTCACCTTTCATTCCTCTTCTTTCACTTTCACTTCTTTCTTCATTGGGGCCTCTCTCTCCGGCTCTGCTGGGGGGGGGGACCAAGCGTCCCTGTCTGCTCCTGGTCTGACTCCTCATGCAGTGGACGAATGCTAAGAGGTACCTTCCTTAGTGATCGCGTCTCCCAGGTGCCAGGCGACGTAGCGTGGGTTTTTCTCGCTGAAACTCGCGTTTTTAGTCCAACAAACAGGCAAATCGAAATACACTCACACACACACGCAATTTTCAGACAGCATATACACTGTACGGCGCAGTATGGCCTCAGTCGCTAACGCGCCTAAAACCCTACAACAAAACAGACAGCTCCTCCCAGTTACTAAGTGGCCAGATGAACAACACATAATCACGGTGTCCAGCGCAGCTCACGCTGATCTGGCTTTGCAATCTTTCTTTCATTTTCTTCACAGTGGCACCAAGTGCGGTTTTGTGGGAAACGACTAGCACCGCTGTAACCCCTACGTAAATCTGTTTTGCGTTATAGTGATGTTAAAGTTCGGAAACCCCTCGTTATCCCGGAAATAGTCATTAGGATATTTGAATTTGCACTAGGCAGCTATGGCCATTGGTGCATGGTACTGATAGCAAATAAGTTTGCCTATTTGCCATCAGTCTGCGATAGGAAAGGGGAGGAGGGGAAACCGAAGCGCTCAACCTCGCCCGAGACCAACTAATTGTGAATAAAGCTCATAAAAGTTCTCCCGTTGAGATGGAATATGAACCCAGGTAGAAGAAGGCATTATAATCACTGCGATAGGGACGAGGACCTACCCTTGAAAGTAGCACCATGCTTTTGATCACTGCCGTTTCACACCGCCTGAAACGTTCCGAGTGCGAATCTCTTAATAATAATGTGAAAACGTTATTAACCGGATTTTGGGCGTTTTCACAACGTGGCTGAGTTGGTTTCGGGCTAGGGTTGCTTGCTGTCTTAAACTCGTTTTTTTTTTTCTTTTAGAAAACAAGAAACGAGGGATAAATACACGCAATTACAGACGTAATATACTAATGCTTCACAGCTTTAGTTGCTTTGGCGTGTAACACTCACCTAACCTAACCGCGAGACTTTCCTTCGTGCCATAGCGATTCGGTGGTTGATAGTAAAGTTTTTGTGTTACTATTGGTCTGAATTTAAACTCATTAAGTTCCCGGTGGCCCACATCCGATACAGTTACAATACAGCATTCTTATTTACATATGCTAATTAGTAGTGTATTATCAGATTGTGCTTAGTCGGGGTCACACACACTCGCCCGATACACTTGATTGAAACTCATTCAGTGTTAGCCTTGCGTACGTTACGAGTAGGTGTCGAATTAGAATTACCCGTGTACGTTGGTGTGGAATACCACGTGATTGAAGGAAATATCTAGGGCGACAGATTGGGTTTCCTTTGAGTGCATTGTGCGCATCCATCTTAGAGAATCCTTCGAAAAGGGTTTCAGTAGTAACCTGCGCGACTTGGGTATTTACGACAGGAGAAAAAGAGAGAGAGAATATAAAGAAAACGTAGTTAATGAAAAATTGAAGATAAATTGTTATGGATAAAAAAAAAATTGTTAAAAAAGGAGAGAGAAAAATAAGAATAGGAGAGCGAAGTTTATACATAGCAGGAGAAAGAATTTACTTCTCGTGGATTTTACAAAAAAGTACTATGAAGAACGACGAGACATTCAATCTCTCCTTACATTCGGCATGTTCTTAAAAAGTCTCCCATTTATCCCCTTTCAGTACGCGCGCTTCCCGAGAAAAGCGTATCTTAAGGAAAAGAAAGTAACACTTTGAGTGAGTCAACAACCGTGAATGTCTCACTTCTAGACGGATCACTGCCGTCTCGGACTTATTCAGGTGAGAAAGGAAGCGCGCTTGGCTGAGTGTGTTTCCTTCTTATTGTCGAGTAAAAAACGCCTCGAAGTCGGTTCTGCAGAATAATTAGGTCCAAATACGTCTTCAGCACAAAAGTGTGCGTAGTCAGTTTAATTCTATCCGGCACGCGATGATACTAAAGAAACAACTCACCTGTGTGGATGTCAAGGGAATCAGGAGGATGGGAATTCACCAAAGGAGGGTAATCTACATCTCAGTTAACAATGGATCGAAAATTTCAAGTCAGTGGGGATGTTTACTTTAACGTTTTCGACGCTAAATAAATACGAACAGGTAGAGACACCACTGGTAGCTTTCACTTGTCAGAATGTACCTTGCTAGTGCTATTTATAGGTGTACCTGAGAAAGAAAGAAAGAACGAGATAATTAGTGCTCGGACCAATACGGTTTTTTGATGCTCTCTGGTACCTTAATATATAGGTCTATGACCTGGAAGTAAAAAGTACTTCGTAAACTTATGCGTCAATATTCATATTCATGTTGATACATGGAGAAATCCTCAAGTTACATTAAGTTTCCTTCGTTTGAAGTGTGTGTGTGTGTGTGTGTGTGTGTGTGTGTGTGTGTGTGTGTGTGTGTGTGTGTGTGTGTGCGCGTACGTGTGTGAGAGACAGAGAGAGAGAATATCTTTATTTGCAAACGTCCGATCGTGCGCCATAGGTAAACTGAAAACAAAACACCTCTATTAGGAAACCCTACTAAACCCGTTTATGTTTCCTGAATTGATTAGATATAGACTAAACACAAAAACTACCGTAAACGTGCATCATGATTTGAGCCCATATTTCATTTTTGGAAAACATAATCAACATAATGAATGGAAAACGCCAACTTTCTGCCAATTAAATTTATTATGAAACGTGTAGAAATGCAAAGAATCGATTTAGTTTGTTTGCAAATGTCTGAAAACTCAGTAATGATACTAGTTTTGAAATAATTATCCAGGAAGAGCCCACAGCCAAAGGCAGTTAATTTATTAAAAGTCTTCCTACAGTGTGAAGTTTAGAAAGCACAGCGGTATTGCGTTCTAAATGCAAAAAAGTTAGAGGTTACCGCGATCAGAAGAGGAAGACTGCTGATGATATCATTGACGAATTTATGCTGTATATATTTATCAGTCAAGGACCTAGTCGAAATTTCAAGCGAAATGAGGATTACAATTTATGTTTTTATAAATAAAATAAATTTAATGAAGAGGTATGATTAAAAAAAAAAGACTTAGTCGAAGTATTTGAAGTTAATGAAGATTGTATACGGCCTCAGTGTTTCCAATGACGTGTGTTTGTGGAGGATTCTAAATGAAGCTTAGTTGAGGAGTAGCAACTTTATTATATAATTTGCTTTTATAGGCGCCCTCGTGGGTAACACAGTTGGTAGAGTCACCGTCTTCCACACACTGGACGGAAAAGATCTGAGTTCAAGTCTCATCGATGACGTGAGGAATTTTTATGGGCCTTTTTTCACACTGTGGCTGAGTTAGACAGGCGAGGGAAGCATGGTTTTTTCTCCCAGAAACACGAGTTTTATTATTATTATTATTAGCAATATGGTGCAAGGAAGCCTGAGGCTTATGCTGCACCAGCCAAAAAAAAATTTGAATACCCTGAGAGAGAGAGAGAGAGAAGTAGGAGGGAATCACTAAAAAAAGAAAAGAATGATGATATCCAGCTCAGGACCCTGGATGTGCCATACTCACCAGATGTGAGTAGCCGGAGAAAACAGAAAATCAACCACAGAACACACGGAATTTAGACAATATACCCGTAGCAATATGGCCTTAGTCGCTGATGCTCCTAGTACTACAACAACAACAGCTTCTAAAGTTCTTAGAATGCTCTAAACCCAGGTTATCTTGCTGACTACGTTATCAATGTGTTAACTGGAGAAACAAGAGACAGAAAGCCCAACGTCTTTGATGGAAGTGCTTCCGCTTATAACTTAATTTCTAAGATTGGCGCATTGGCGCCATACTATAATGAATCTAGTACACTTCTCATGATAGGTTGCTGATCCCCTACTGCAAGAGCATTACAATCCACAACGTCAGAAACTACGTACTCAGAAAAATTTTAGATTGCTTTCTTAAGCAGCTATTCCCCTAGGTCCTCGTCCTTCCACACCGTGACTTGGATGCGAATCCGGTTTTAACAGGAGGGACTTCTGATTTTCTCAATAATGTAATGAAGTTGGCCGGTGTCTGGCGAGGATGGCATGCTTTTATTCCCGGAAAAAAACTCGAACTTTTCATCAGGCAAATGGACAAAACCACCAATGATACACTTTGTTACAGACACGATGTACTAATGCCGTATAGCCTTGGTTGCTCTGGCGCTTAATACGCATCCTAAACAAATACAATGATATGATGGTCTAATATGTCATAAGTACCATTTCACAGGGCATCTGTCATTGAGTTCCGTGGAATAGCATTTAGGACATATTCAGAAGAGAAATTATCTGTCGCTGACAGGGTAGTCTATCTGTTTATTTTATTATTATAATTTTTCCCTTTTTTCTTATTTATTATGCCAAATAAAGAGATATTCTGTGTGCTCCGATACATGTGTATTATGCCTGAATATGGCCATATAATATTCAAGGTGATTGACGTGTTTGTGAGATGAAACACCTGGAATACTTCGTGGGGTAGCGAGATCCTCCCTCCGTCTAAGACTAGTTAATTATAACTCCGAGTGAAAATATCTTAAGAAATTTCCCAGTTTATCATAGGGATTTTAAACCATGCATTTCGAAAGAGTGACACGGGGAAAAGGCTGCTGTACCATCACAGAGGACATTGCTTTTTCTGAAAGATATAGCACGTTTTATCAGGTTTTCTTGGAAATTCGAGTTGATACGATGAATTTAATAATATATGCACAAACATAACTTTACACAAAGTCTGATACAAAAGGACTTTTGCAGGTAACACAGTGGTTACGATTACAATTCCTCCATACCGCATGGTAAACGAAACAGCAAAAATGTACAGAAAGGCATTTTGGTTTTCCTTTATTTTACAGATTTGCGAACTAAATAAAAGTTTCCCTTTTTGAGTCCTTTCATGAAGAGAAATAAGTTTAGGATAAAAAGTTAGAATAAAAATTTCTATACAGTAGTTTATAATTTTATGGAATCAAGTTTCTGAATTAATGCGGTTTGAAAGTAGGGTTCTTGGAAAACGATGCTACTAGTTGTAGTTAAAATAAATGATAGTGAATCTGAACGATAGGTTGATGCAGAGCTGCTACAATGTGCAGTAAAATCGTTTCACGGATGCGGACAGCTGTTGCAGTCAGCAATTTGGAGTTCCTTGCATCGTGATGCACTGCATTCCACATTCTGCAACGTGCATATCAGGCTCTACCTCTAATAAGATGTAATGTACAGGGCTGGCAATAGGCGAAAAAGGCAATTGCCCTAGGCTATGTTGTTGGTTTTTTTTGTAGCGCACCAACATTCTATGCCATTTTTCTCCACTGATTTATGTAGATGTGTTCATTCACGGTCCTAATGTACACGTTTCCGTGAGTCATTGCGCTGAAAACTCGCAATAACTCACGGACAACACTTTACTGTTTCCGCTTGAGAACGGCTACCTGTTGAAGAGGCCAGTGTAAGAATGAAAAATGCAGGCTACTGCGAAATTTGATGAACTTCAGTTATGGCCTTGCAGTGGTCAAAGCACAAGGATCAAGAGCTGGTTATTTCTGCCAGCTCTAAAGTGACCATACACTCTCAACCAAGTTTGACAAACTTTCTGGAGCGTGTACAGTGATGCCCAGGAGACTTTCACTTGTACAGTGATGGCAAGGAAACTAACAGATTGGTTCTGTCAACAAACTGCAAATTGTGCACTGAGGGTATATCGCAACTCATTACAGAATAGGACAATGTCTGAACGCTGCAGGTGATTTCGTTTAAATCTGTATATCACAGGAGCAACAATTACAAAAGTCATTGTTTCATTTGTTCTTCCACCCTTTTAAATATTAAACTTAAAATGTGAATTTTCTTAAAATAATAAAGAAAGTGGTGTTTCGTTGACATTTTCGTCACTCATTTATTCCAATAATAATAATAATAAAAAAATTGCTCCGTGATTTTTTTTGAGTCACCATCTAGTTACCATCGCGAAAACAATAATAAAAAATAAAACTCCCACATCACCTATCCATCTCCTTTAATATTTTTTCTATTTCTTTCTTGAATTTATTCATACTGTCCGCTTCAAGAACAACGGATGGAAATATGTTCCAACAATCGATCACCTGCTGATCGAAACCTCCGCACATCTGTCCTACAACCATCCTTCCTCAATTTGAATTTATGCCTCCTCGTGTATAGTTTCAGCGAGAGGAAGATTGACATAAGCATTTAGCTTGCTCAATCCATTCAAAGCCTTAAACACCTTAATCAGATCGCCTCGCATGTGCTTTGTCTCCATATTCTGCGGTTTGCGGAACTACTCCCTTTCCAGCAGATCCACATTCTTCCTAAAATAAGGCCTCCAGACCTGTATGCAGTACTCAAGATGCAGCTTAACAATTGTCTTGCACAATGAGTTAATCACCTCCTTATTATTAAATAAAGAGGTGATTATCTCACCTCCCTATTTATTCCCTGAATCCAAAGATGCTTTCATACTGTAATACAAAAGTAACGTGGTTATTTTAAATCTTTATTTTCCGTTCGTAGAATACATTACGTAAATAAGTTCCACATCTGTCTTTCTGTCTAAATACTATTGGAGTATGACATTCGCTTGTTGTGCATATTTCAAACAGAATACATTGTTTTATAATGTACATACTGCAAACAGTATACACTCGTTCGAAGAAATGTGCACTCTAATTTAGGCAGAAGCTGAATGAATTTTTCAGAAGGGATTCTCAAAACCAGCCAAGTCCCTGGGTTTCCGAATACCAATTCACAGTTCTACCTGCGCAGTTATTTTCTCCTCTCACTTTCTCTGTTTCTTTTTCTTTCTTTCTTTTTTTTTTTTAAATTTTTTATTAATTAATACTGCAAGTAACACGCTTTGATATTTTTGAATGATTCGGTTTCAACGTTGTCCAGCAGTCCTAAAACTTAGCTTTCTCTACCGCCATCTATTGGCAATTAAATTAACCATGCGGAAAAACAAGATTTCGTTTGCTAACAAAATTATTTACATCTCGCTTGTTACTTTTATTGGGGGATGGGGGAGTAAACCATCACCTGTGTATTAAAAGAATGCGTAATAATATGGTTTAATTTTTTTAGGTAATAATAATAATAATAATAATAATAATAGTAATCCCATACTGATAAACCAGGGTTCGATCGAATCCATGTCTATCACGTTGGAGACCAGCATGTATAATAATAAAATATAAGAAATATAATTTTAAAAAAAAAGAGAAAAAAAAATTAAGGAAAGAAAAGAAAACGTCGCAAAATTTGTTTCATCAGACTTTAAGGTCCAAGTGACGGCTGAAGCGGATAGTGGCACCATCTGGTGCAGTTTCTAAGAACTAACACGACCATTTGACGCAAGTCAAAGCTAAACTGGTCCACCTCTATAGGTGGATGAAGATGTCGAAGAAAAGCAATAAACATATTGCATCGATTGTAGCGCAGGATGAAGCCAGTAGTGTTTAGGCCTTAGGCAGATGGGTTGGTTCGAAATGTCAGGACTGTAGAAGGCAATGGGCAAGTGGTGCTGCCACTAGCGTAGACCGGGTGGTCACTAGCGCAGTTGCGCTTCCTGCACATCTGCGCTAGTGACCACCTATGAAAGAAGAAAACGACAACTTATTAAGTTAATTATTAGAAGCCCATTTTACCAAACTGTCAACAGCCACTCCAATTTTATTTTGTATATCTTGTCTGGATCTACCTTGCACACACAAAACTAAATCATGTGCATAAGCAGTTTTATGGCAGTGTACACAATCTTTTTCTAACCACTTATTCAGAACTAGATTCCAAAATATTGGTGCTAGCACTGATCCTTGAGGGCATCCCCTATTAATTTTCCTCTCATATTTTAGGTGCTGAGACCTAACCATTATCATTCTTTGACTCAAATAACTTCCGATGGTCTTATACAGCAGGTCTGAGCAATTTAAAGCCCTAAACGATAGAAGCATACTCTCGTGCCAAACAGTATCACAGGCGCCCTCAAAATCAATAAGGAGGGCCAAAACATACAGCTGGATTGCAAACTGAAATCAATCAAATTACGATTGGCGTCTTCTGTTTGTTTGTTTGTTTGGGGATTTTTTTGGCGCATGGCCGTCTATGGCCATAGTGCGCCGCGTCTTCTGTAAAGCAGTTCTTTTTATCCAAACTGAAATGGAAACTTTAACCTCCTGTCTAGAAATGAAGTCTCCAATCTCATCAATAAAAAAAAGCCATTCAAATATCTTACCTAAATTACCCAACAAATAAATAGGCCTGTAGCCTCTGGGATCTGTTATTGGTTTACCCGGCTTTTGGATTAACTTGAAGAGAGCCAATTTCCAGATATCTGGAAAGTGCATTTCAATAAAACATTTGTTAAACATATTAAGTATAATGTTGGGGAATAATTCCACAGTTTGGGATTAATTCCACAAATGGCTTCCAATTCATGGCTCACGAGAGGGACGCTCTTTCCCGAGACTGAAGGATTCATGCTCGCCATCCAAGACCAGATAATAAATACTAGGAACTATAGAAAATACATCGCCAAGGAGCCCGGAATGACAGATGACACATGTCGATGATGCCAACTGGCCTCAGAAACGATCCGGCACATCGCTGCAAGAATACAAGGTGATCACCATAGAATGAACACTCGTACGTAGCCAGGATAGTACATCAGAAGCTAGCGAGGAATTACCAGGTGATCAAAGAAAGTGTACCTATTAAAAACTACGAATCTCAGGCCGTACTAGAGACCCCAACCCAGAAGCTGTACTGGGTCCGTGCCATACGACGGACAAGACAGTCCCGCGCAACAGACCGGACATAGCCGTTGTTGACAAGAAGGAAAAGGCTACCTATCTGATCGACATAGCGGTGTCCAGCACTGGCAACCTCCAGAAAACCCATGAGGAAAAGATTAGGAAGTACACAGCCCTAAGACAGGAGATCAAAGGGATGTGGCATATGCAACAAGTAACGACCATCGCGATCACATATCAACCACCTGTATGGTGCCAAAGACCATAGAGAAGATCCTAGTAGCAATAGGTCTCCCAGAGAACACCTAGCAGATAGTGGTACTCCACTATATAAGGAACTCCAGAAAGTCACAATCCTGATCATCTGTAGGATAGGCAGATGAGGACAGTAATAACAGATAGTAGGACAGTAATAACAGCCGGACGTAAAACCATCCTGTGCACTGGTACCAGTATCCGTCGGGGTGGAACCCTCCTCTAATCAGGGGGAAAAATAATACATTTTTATTGATCATCCACGACTTTTACATATCTTGTTAAATACGTTTATCCAAAGTTTTTATTATTATTATTATTATGTATAGTGCATCAGATTATTGCATAAAATGAATTCTTTTCCTAAGCATCATACAGACTAAGGAAAAAGATATTTATGCTCCTGTTATTATAGAGCGTTATATAATATGAACTGAAAAACACAAAAAAACGCCGTTTTAAATGTTGCCTTACTCGAGCGAGAGTGCAATAGCACATGCTCTTTGAGTGAGCCAGAGTTCAAGCCATGACTGCTAAATACGATTAATGTTTTATATTGATGATGTAGTGTAAACTCCGCTAACCCGCTGGTCGTGCCAGAGTATAAACAAAAACATTTTTGTAGGCCTGACGTAGCAGAGTGGTCAGGATCGTAATTTCAATAGCATGCGCTCTTTGAGTGGACCGAGGTTCAAGTCCGTGACTGCTAAATACGATTAACGATTTGTACTGATGATTTATTGTAAACTCCACTAACCTGGTGGTCGTGCCGGAATATAAACAAGAACATTCATTATAAATCAAGAATCTTCGGACTAATAATTTTACCTATGATTCTCCAATTTTACTCCAGCTTCAGCAACATTTTGTTCATAAAAAATATTTATCTGTGTGAAAATTGTACAATAAGAAGAATAATAATATAGTTTACTGTTTACTTTTTTAGGAGCGCAGCTTAACAAGTATCTTCAGTGGAAAATGATGAAAGGTTAGAATTTTAAATTAAAAAAATAATAATAATAACGGCGTATTTTTATTTTGTATAAAATAATAGTAGTAGTATTCATATGATTTGTTGCCTATAAGCCCTATATGTTTCAATGTACCAAAATTAGCCAGCTCAGAACTTTAGTGCTGTCTCATCCCTATTTCTCTTCTTTCTTCTATCTCGAAAACTCAGACCTAGTGGCAGAACAACCACGTCGCGAAGGTTGCCGCTGTGGAGGAGGGTGAAGGGTAAGGGGCGGGGATGCGAACGTTTGGTTTGGCATGGTTGTTGAAGAGCACGAAGGGATTCGTTCATGAATTTCCGGAAATCCAGAATTTGTAGTTTCACCTATTGTTAAACTATAATTTTCCAATCTCTGTTTTATAGGTAATTCATATCGAAATGTTCAGGATTTAAGCGTTATCCTTCAATTCAATCAACTAGTAATAACATTGTGTATATCTTTAATGTACTGTGCAATATTTACTAGATTTTTTCCACGTACTGTATGCGCTCGCTCTCTCTCTCTCTCTCTCTCTCTCTCTCTCTCTCTCTCTCTCTCTCTCTCTCTCTCTCTCTCTCTCTCTCGTAAACTCTTCGGATTCAGTGTGGCTATCCATGCCCTCTCGATAGCACAGAATTTATAATCACTCTCCTCCAACACCAGATGGAAAAGGTATAATTTCGAATCCCGTCAATTATATGAGCAACTTTTATCGGCGTTTTTCACAACGTCTCTGAATTGGTCGATCTCGGGCGATGATTGCATGTTTTTGCTTCCGGACACTCAGATTTTTGTCCAGCAAACAGTAAACCGACGGAAGGATATACACAGTTACAGACATACTATACTGACGCCTCATAACTTTAGTTGCTTAACACAAACACGCACCCAGCCTGATGTATCTACACCGAAGTTATAAACAGAAAACATATTTGTTTAATTGCGTGAGAGTTTATAATTAAATAGAACAATGGATAAATATGAGAATGACAAATGATTGCTTAATATCTCAAGGAATTTAATTGTATGCAAAATTAAATACATCGTGTACACTGTATACAGGCAGGCGAAGGCGGATTACGAGAAATCTTTGGCAAAAGATGCTAAGAAAAACAGCAAGGATTTCTTTATTTATATAAACTCTAAAAGGAAGGGGATGAATATGATTGGTCCACTTGACATCGATGGTTCGACTGTTGATGATCCTGCTCAGATAGCAAACAAACTGAATGAGTATTTTGCATCTACATTCACACGTGAGGAATTATTACAATTTGAAAATGGAAGAAGGTTATCAAATTGTAGCAGTGTGCTTAATGATTTTGTAATAACTGAGAGCAAAGTGGAGGAGAAATTGTTGAAGTTAAACATAAGAAAGGCACCTGGGGTGGATGGGATCTATCCAGTTATTTTAAAGGAGGCGGCAAAGCAACTAAGCAAACCCTTAGCCATAATTATGAGAGCATCCTTGGACTCAGGGGAGGTTCCCACGGACTGTAGATGTGCAAATGTGTCCCCAGTTCACAAAGGTTGATCGAAGGGTGACACGAGTAATTACAGACCAGTTAGTTTAACTTCTGTTCCGGGTAAAATAATGGAGTCGCTGGTTAAAGATGCATTGCAGGATCATCTAGACAAGACTGCAGCAATAATTCAAACACAGCATGGGTTTGTTAAGGGAAAGTCTTGTCTGACAAATTTGATTGGTTATTATGATGTGGTCACAAAGGAACTGGATGCAAAAAATAATTTTGATATCATATACTTGGATTTCAGGAAAGCTTTTGACACTGTTGCGCATGGAAGACTACTGTACAAATTGGAGCAGAATGGTATTAAGGGTAAGTTGCTACAATGGATAAAAGGATGGTTAAGTGGGAGAAGACAGAGGGTGGTAATCAATGGGTGCTGCTCGTCGTGGACTAATGTTATTAGTGGAGTCCCACAGGGTTCGGTGTTGGGTCCACTGTTGTTTTGTGTATTTATCAATGATATTGATGAAGGTATATCAGGCTTAATGTCGAAGTTTGCAGATGACACAAAGGTTGGCAGGGTTGTTAATGACAGTAATGGCAGTGTGCTACTGCAACAGGATCTAGATAATTTGGGCAGATGGGCTAAGAAGTGGCAACTGAAGTTCAACCTTGACAAATGCAAAGTACTGCATATGGGTAGAAGTAACCCCAGAGAAACGTACCAACTGTGTGGTATTACACTTAAGGTGGTAGAAAATGAAAAAGACCTGGGAGTAATTATGCAGTCAGATATGAAGTTTTCTGAGCAGTGCAGACAGGCTGCTAGGGCGGGTCATGGGGTTTTGTCAATGATATATAGGAATTTTGCTAGCAGGGAAAAGGAGGTGATTGTTCCTCTGTATAAGGCAATGGTCAGGCCACGCCTTGAGTACTGCGTACAGGTCTGGAGGCCTCATTTTAGAAAGGATGTAGATTTGCTTGAGCGTGTACAGAGAAGAGCAACACGATTGGTGAGGGGAATGAAGGGATTCTCTTACCAAGAGAGGCTTAAGTTCTGCAAATTGCAGTGGCTGGAGACTAGGCACCTGCGCGGTGATCTGATTGAGGTCTATAAGGCCTTGAATGGGTTGAGCATTCTGAATTCTGATGGGATCCTTCCACTTGTTCAGATTACCAACCTACGGGGACATAAGTTCAAATTAAGAAAGGACAGATGTAGAATAGATGTGCGGAAATTTGCCTTTAGCCAGCCGGTGGTTAATTGCTGGAACAAACTTCCATCTGTCGTTGTGGAAGTTGATAGGTTAAATAAATTTAAGGAGGAACTGGACAGGCATTTGGAGGGAATGGTGTGATTTTTTTTTTTTTTTTTTGGCTGATGCTGCATAAGCTCCTACACTTGCTTTCTTGCATCATGTGCCACTACTACTACTACTACTACTACAGGGAAATATAAAAATTATATGCGTTACCGTGCAATAATTTCACATTTGGTTACTGGCCTTTTGGACATCATTTTTTCCATAGAAACTGGTCTGCAGTAATTGTAATGCTGTGATGGTTCAACGATGTTAGGGTATTGTTGTCAAGTTGCGTCCTTTAAGCGTCGTCAGATGCATTTGTCAAGTTTAGTTCCGATAGAAACCATGTATTATATATCGCTTAACTGCATTTCATTATAACAGTTGAAAATTATTCCCTTCGCGATATCTCTCACCTCGTTATAAACGACACTTTATAGAAATATTAAAAGGCACTACTCCAAATAGCAACTCTTCAAGCTGAGTTTTTGAAAGTAAACCCTCGTCATTTAGTAAGCGCAAAATGTGCTGTACATGAAGAACAGAACATGTTTTGTTCTTCCTTGATTTATTTATTGGTTTCGGTTCAATTGTACCATTTAAAATGGTTCCAAACACGAATGAAGGAAGGGACAGCATGGAAGGAACTTAAGACATAAAATATGACTAGAGATATGAGAAAAATATGAATTGATTCTGTTTAAAAGTATCTGTTATTGGGAGAGCTAGCGCAGTATATTACAAAAAAAAAAAAAAAAAACAGTCCCAAAATTTAATAGCACGAAGGACATGTTAGCAGGAACAAAAAGCGTACGAATGTTATCACCTAGAGTACGTAGATGTTAATAGACTCATATATTAAACGACCTCGCACATACAACAGAAAAAACTGTTGTTTGACCGAATAAGATAAAAAAAAAAAATTTTTTTTTTAATTCTACAATTTTCCTTTCTTCCATAGTTCCCCTTTAAATAAACCAACGATCCAAAAAAGTACTCTGTTATATATTGCTAAGCCATTGTTACTACGTCGTTTAATGCAAAATAGGTAAGCTCCAAATTTCTATATTCAAAATTTATTATAACAAGTACTTAATTTAACTACTTAATTTTTTTTAAGAAACGTATCATTCACTATAATATGAGAGTATGTGGAAATTTGCCATTCGCTTAATTACATTTCGCTTAAAGACTCGTTTTAGAAGGATCTAACTCTGTCGTTAAGCGAGGTATATCTGTACTGGTTATAGGCAGAAGTTCTGCTGATAAAACTCGTTACTAATTATTAACAGATGTATCATCGGAACAAAGGTTGATGTTTATTTTACGGGGGTTGTAGTGGGCTTCTTGGATATCACTAGCCTCAGAAACTGGGAGATGAAATATTTGCCCGTTAAGAGATTAATCTAAGTCAGCAATGCTTCTTACCATTACAAGAGTCTGTTTTCACTGCACGACAATGAGTCCACGGATATTATGAATTTAACTGTTCTCTTGTTGTTTGTTAGAAAATAAAGAAAGAGAAAAAAAGGGGATGCCCATGATGATATTTTATTTTGACAACCAGTGCGCACACTTACTGGCCCATGATGATATTTTATTCTGACAACCAGTGCGCACACTTACTGGAAGCTTTTTTCAAAGTGTATTGATGTCGTTATTAAGGACAATCACTTGGATTAGAGCCAATACCTTGGGACAAGCGCAGATAATGAAGAACTACGAGTGCGATTTTTACAAAGAAAGGGTTTCGAACATATTCAAGCCATTGCATCGGAAGCAAAATCAACTCACTGCTATATACACAAATTCAAATTATTATTTTAACAGCACACGAACTAGTCTCTTATATACGTATTATGCATTTCGTTTGTCGAAGTTATGTTCATGGGCCAATTTGCATGTTGTGCTGACCTTGGAAACCCATAGTAACTCATGGGGAAATCTTACTTCCACCTCTGATCAACTAACCACAGCCCCGACTGAAGAGAGACCTGTAAGAATTCCTCCAGTCTCTTACAGGATTTGAACCAATCCAGGCCTCTTCACATCTATGATGAAATGGTATGTAAATTAGCATGTATTGGAGATATATTTGCCCATTTGAACAATCCAGTCAGAACTAAGCGGGGGCTTTATATATGCAGTTCTGGGAAGATTGAACCGACTTCCAGTAACGTTAATATAGACAGTCACAACCGCTCTGGAACTAAGAGACCAGCGTCCACAGCATCTCCCTCCGTTTCTCAACCCTGTTTCGGCTGCATACTCGTGAACTTATGAGTGAATAAATAAATAAATAAACCAATTCTATTAAATGAGAGGGGGATGACGAAATAAGCCAATTAGGCTAAGATACCACAAGGGAAACGCGAATGTTTTAAGTATGTGATGAAGCAGAAAGAGGAAAAATTCATAATTTCAGCACTGCATATATTAAAATGGTTGCTATTGAAGAGGTCGTTTTTATTCAGTTTACTGAATGTATAAATGATGAATTATTACTCATTTTAGGCTCATTCGCATATATATATGTATATATACTTAAAAGCTTCTATTGTCTTCACCATGTCCGTCCGTCCTCATTTAACAGGGGGACTCCAAGTGGACTGATTTTCATGAAATTGTATATTTTGTTCATATAAAGAGATTTGTAGAGTCGTCTTAAATTTCATTAAAATCAGACCTATAGAAACTGGTAATTTTTATGTACTTTTTCATTTATACATATTACACAGGCTATTTGTGTACCGTATATTGTAGCTGGCGCACTGGATGTTACGTTTGTTTGCAGTGCACCGGTGAAGAAATGAATGGGCAATGCCGCTGATGCACAGAAACGACATTTTCGGTTAGCGCATAAAAGATGTTGCTTTTTGCTCTTTATTTTGTTATAAATCACGAATTAATAATATCCGATAACGCACGCACCTGAAATGTAACGCACTGCGTACATTGAATAACGTCATTGATTTTTTTTTTTTTTTTTTTTTTTTCCATTCTCATATTCAGTTTTGCTAGGAAATAAAGGTAGTGGCATATCCAAGATGCTATGTTTTTGGATCAATTTTTATGCCATCTACTTTTTATGCTTTATTTTATGCCGTCTAATTTTTATGCTTTGTTTTATGCTTTATTTTTGAAATGAGTTCCTTGTTAAAGAAAAGTACAAACCATCTAAGTGGGAAAATTGTAATAACAGTAATCACTTCTGACAATTTAGAAAAAAAAAATGTAGATATCAAGCATTTAAAAAATTAAACTGATTTAAAAATATACAAGCAGATTGTAAAGGATTTTGGTGGCCCTAAGGAACAGGGAGGGAAATAAAGTGGCCGTTTCACGTCCTTATGGTTAAACCGGTACTGCACTTACTACATTCAAGACTTCGATTGCGAGCATCGAGCCATATGATATAAAACAAAGCAACACCAAGTATAACTGCAATTAATTCTTTGTACCTCGTCAGAAATTAATTGAAAATCAAATAAGCACAAACCTGAAGTTCCAGAATGAAATTTTTGGTGTATAATTACTGTTCTGAAGTAGCAAGGCGTGCCTCCAGCATTAACTCTTCTATGCTCTAGCGGAAAACAGCTATTTGAGGGCGAAGGATATGCAGCACAAGTTAGCAAATTAACAGATGGTATCCATTTACCAGATGTCAATCTCTCTCTCTCTCTCTCTCTCTCTCTGTGCACGCTTTTATAATCGTATATGTATGAATAACATTTACACTATCTTTCTTAATACTGTATTTGAAATATTCGTGTAGTTTTGCACAGCAGTCAAGACAAAGAAAATAATTCAACAGAGATGTTTACTGCATTTTGGTTTTAGAAATCTTTTCAGAATTACGTAATTAGGCAGTCGATAATTTGCAAATTTAATTAAATAAATATAAGGATATTGGTCATCCAGCTCAACATAAATATAAGTACAATAGAGGAACAATAGGGACCCGCCCTATACGGCACGTGGTCACAGTAGTGTTTATGCTAACCTATTGATATTATCAAACCAGTTAGTTTAAATTTTTAGTGCAATCTGTAGATAGAATTCGTTGGATACTTTTTAGGCACGTTATCGTATACGCGTACAGCACCCATTCTTTTCACCGTGCCCATCCGTTCTGTCTGTCTGTCTGTCCGTAGGTCCGAATGTCATAACTCGACTCGTAGTGGGTGGATTTACATGAAAATTTTATTTGGCACACTTACACGATTTATCGAGCTATTCGAATTTTTTTTTTTTTAAATCGGGCCAATAGAAACCTGGCAGTTGTTATTTCTATGTCCGTTCGCCAATGAACGGAATGTAATGACTCGACTCTCAGTGGATAGATTTGCATTAAATTGTATATTTGGCTCTTATAGAACGATTTCTTCAGTCTTCCTAAATTTCATTAAATCAGATAAATACCAATCCTGCAATTATTATATATTTTTAAAACTTTTCTCATAGTTGGATATTGTATTTCTTGCTTGGAGGAATGATTGGAGAAATCACTGTACTATATGGTGGATGGTAAGAACGAATTGTTCTTGGTTTGCGCATAAAAGCTTTTGCTTATTGTTCGTTTTTCTCATATAAATCATGAATTAAGGAACTTGTTTCTTTTTCGTTTGTGCTACTTTTAATGTCTGCCTAATTTTGAGGGAGGCAGCCAGAGAATATATTGAACCACTGAGATTAATTATGATGGCATTTTTGGACTCCAGAGTTTGAGCAAGAGGAAGAATGCCATCAGCATTGAGCTTGTTCAGTTCATTCAAAACCTAAATCCCCTCTCACGTGCCTAGTCTTTAGATGCTACAATTTTCAGTCTGAAGACTAGGCACCTGCGAAGTGATTTGCCTTTCTTAGTAGGACCACGCTTTTGTTTCCTTCATCAATTTCGGTGCCCTTCTTTGCACTCATTCCAGCAGATCTTGTATTTGTTTGCACACCGAGATATAAGAACAGGAATTTGGTAGGGTGACTGGGGATAAATTGAAGGTGAACAGAAACATGACAGATCGTTATAGCAGGTTTCAGTAGGTTACTAGTGGTAAAACCAGTTGGACTGCTGTAACTCTGCATATCACAAATTAAATATACAGTATCATGGGATGTTGTCTAGTTAAATTGTGCATTATCATCAGCGAATATACCTATCGGCCAAAATCGATATTTTGGTATTGTACATCGCTGTCAACTCCTTCGATCCTGCTCTTGCGGAGATAGCAGAGTGATTACAATTACCATTCTCCCCACACCAAATGGAAAAGACCTGAGTTTGAGTCCCGTCGATGACGTGAGGAATTTTTATGGGCCTTTTTCACAACGTGGCTGAGTTAGTCGGTCTCAGGCGAGGGTACTATGGAAACTTGAGTTTTTCGTCCAGCAAACAGCAAATCGACCATAGAACACACGCAGTTTACAGGGGGATATTCAGAGGATATTAATGTATTGTTATGGCGGACCCCAGGGTTTCTCCATTAGTCGCTATTGTACTTCTTGTGTTGAAGCTTACGCCAAAACTGCCCATTGGTATGTAGTGTGTTAGGTGTGTAAATGTTATGATGTGTTCTGTTGTCGGCTGGTACCTGGCTTTTAGTAGAAAGCGGAAAGCGGCAACACCTGGTCACCACGTCCCATTCCCCATCCCCGCCACGTGGAGGCGCCCAGGATCTACTACCTTCATGCTAGTCTATACCGGAACAAAGTTCCAGGATAGACAAAGGTATGAGAAAAGGAAAAGGGGAAAAGATAAAAGAAAAAAAGAGGAAGTGGAGGCAATTTTCATTCTTTGTAGAAGAAAAAAAAAGAGGTATAATCCTATCCTAAATTAGGCTTAGCAATTCCTACCCTGAGATCAGGATTAGCAGATGTTGAGGCGCTTCCTGAATAGATCCTTCAGTTCGAAGAGTAACTCTTACAACGACCGAAAACCTCTTCCAACGTTGAAGATTTTTTCAGCAGTCCTATCAGTTCTATAGGAAAATCCTTTTGGAGCAAAAGCAAAACATAACTCCTCGTCAGACCAGGAGGCGGTTCGGTAGTTGTAGCAGTCCTAAGTTTCAATATTAGATAAAGTTCAACATGTAGTAAATTGCCACAGCTTGATATAGTGTTCCAGATATAGCATGACAATTTACCTGCATTCCAGTCAGTGGCTTCATCTTGAAACCAAAAATCATGGAAAGTAGTGTTTCAGAAGTTGTTACTACTGAAACACTACTTTCAGTCTTTCTACAAGTCACTAAGAACTGCAGTCCTATTTCAAGTCACTTAAATGAAGTGACAAGGCTAGAGAAATAACACTACTTCAGCAATCAATATCTGAAAATAAGAAATATTAAGATATTCATATGTGGTGTCAAACTAGGAACAAGTCCAAAGTAGATAACAATAATTGACTTAAATAGGCCGTTAGCCGATGAAGCCATTGAAGCTGTTCATTAAAGCAATAACATACAGTACGTTCAAAGCCAAAACTCCAGGGCAACAGACGTGTCATCATTTACGTAGTTAACTCCAGTTAAGTACTAAAATGTAAAATATGATGAGAACTTCATAATAAAAACATACTTTTCTTTTGATCCAGATTCGGGCTATCTCAGGGCAGCAGCTCTCAATTCCTCTCGTCGTTTAAATGCTCATGTTGCAAATAAGTTAATAACTTTAAATGCATCTTGTGATTGGATCAGCAAAGGTTTATTTTCCCTGTCATAGGAACCAGTAATTAGTTGTAGTTCATTTCTTAAATCTGTGTAATTTTGGCACTCGAAAAGAATATGATCTGCGTCCTCTTCACCTCCACAAAGACAGAGGGAAAGGAGACAGTCCAAGTTTATATAGCTTTGCTATTGAGATTGCCGTGACCAGAGAAAATATATGTTCCATATAGTCCAGGAGCAAACTACAGTAGCTCTCTTTTCAATAATTCCCTTACCTTGGGCAAATACTCTGTTGTCACCTTTCCCGACTCCGACACAGACCAGTCAGCCTGCCACTTATCAACATAAATAGGGCGAAATCTATTCTTTTCAGTTTTAATTGGAACACTCAGGTCAAGTTCCATGTTATCAAGAGAAGTGGGATGTGTTTTTTCAGGTGGTATCTGAAATACCTATACTGGACCTTATATTGTATTGGCATCCTTCCTGTCAGGACCTGCAACACTGCAGTAGAAATTTTCCTACAAGCTCTCGATAACATAAGAAGGACAGCACGGTGTGCTTGCAATAGCTGTTTAATAATGGCACACTTGGTTGCCCTATATCCCCAGGCATCAGCACCATATGTGATAATGGACAAGAATATGCAGTTATAATACAATCTCAGTGAATGACCTTTACCCCACTCTTGTTGTGTTACTTGTCTCAATCTGGATAATAATGACTTGCATTTTTCTGTAATGTATTTTGAATGAGGTATAAAGCTCAGACCATCATCCAAAATAATTCCCAAGTATTTTGTGGTTGAACTGTATTTAATAACTTGTCCTTTATATTTTATTCGAGGAGGATGTCCTCTGTCTAACCTGCCTTTAAGCAACATTTGGGACGTTTTACTCGTAGATACCTGAAGCTTATGCTCGTCAAACCACACAGACAGCTACTGCAGTACCCGGTTGGCAACATCTTCAAGAGACTTCCTGGAGTTTTCTTGGACCAAGATGTTTAGGTCGTCTGCGTATGTAATCATGGTTGTTGCATCAAAATGTTTATTTACCCACCAGTAGTCGAACACTAAATTCCAGCACAGGGATCCAAGAATAGACCCCTGTGGGCATCCTCTGCTAATGTTTCTTGAAACTTGAATGGAACCACTTAACAAGTGAGCGCTGCGAAGCGAAAAGTAGCCATCAGCAACCGGTATATAGGTGTAGACATTTTGGCCTCCTGGAACCTCTCCAGGGAACTTTGCCACCAAAGGGTGTCAAAGGCTCCGTTGAAGTCCATAAAGAGGCCGAGCAGTTATTTGGTTGTCGTTTCCCGATGTCTCCAAAAGAGAAGCAATGTCATCTTCAGTTCCTCTACCCTATGTAAAACCGAACTGTACAGGTGAAGAAAGTCTTTTCGTAACGTAGGTAATCAAAAGACGACTCGCAATAACTTTTTCAAGAGCCTTGCTCACAACAGAGAGCAAGGGGCAATAGGCCTATATGACAGCGGATCAGATTCTGGCTTCTTTGGATTTTTGAGAAGAATTTTTAAGTTAGCAACTTTCCAAATTGCAGGGAAAATACCTTGATTAAGACAAGAGTTGAATAATGTTGTAATAACTACAGGAACCGTCTTCCATACACGCTTAAGTACTTTTCACCTCAATGCTATCAAGTCGAGGACGTTTGCCCGAACGCATGGGCTGGATAGCAATATCAGTTTCTTCAAAGGTAAAAGGAAGTTCATCAGGCGAGCCCGAATAACAACATTTTTCATTCTGATGTCTATCTGGTCTGGATCGGTACATACTTCTTCTTGATAAATAATAACATCTAGGATCCTATTCATGGTGGGTTCCCAAGATATTGTTTCTTGATCATCAGAAGTTGTAACCGATGCAAACACTTCACCAGTTGGAATTTTATTGTTTATTAATCTGTAAGCGAGCCCCCAGGGAGAACTGTTTCTCTGAATGCTCACCAGTTGCTCCCAAGAAGCTTTTTTCCTCTTGTAGGTTTCATGATGATAGTTTCTACGGGTTTGTTTGTATCTGTTTTGCAAAAGAACAACCTCCAAAATGGGACGTGATCTGTCTCTTTTCGCTTTTTGGAAATCTCTTATTGCCTGTCTCGTCAAAGATTTTAATTGTGGCAAGTCTGAGGACCACCGGGGCACATAGTAAGACTTCCTTTTCCTACAGCTCATGGACTGCTTACAAGCTGTAATAATTATGTTTTGAACAACTCGTGCCTGTGTTCATCTGCGGTGAGAGTAGTCAATTGTTCCATTTGGTCTTGTGTAAAGGAGTCTTTAAGTGCAGAATCAAATCTATCCCACTTTGCTTTCTTTGTGTGAAATCTTGGAACGTCAGTAGGATCAAATCTGGATCGCCGTTGATCATAATTAAGTTGGAATGTCATGATGTTATGATCACTGGTAGATCAGCTAGTATGCAAGTTCCAATTAGAAAGTCTCGGACTAATAACAGAAGATGCGAGCGTAATGTCGATGTGAGAAGAACCAATAGGCGTGACGCATGTTGGTGGATGGATCGCCAGGATTATTTAAAATAGTTAAGCTGTGAGATAAGGTGAAGTCTTCCAATATTTCATCCTTTTCATTTGTAGTTGCAGCACTCCACAAAGTAAACTCAGCATTTGCATCCAACATGACAATGAAGTTCCTCCCACATAAAATTAATATTATTAAGTGTCATATACGGATAGTCCATAAACGGTTGTACAGTCTCTGTACTGGTAGCATTGACAGTATAACGAGATAGCGTAGGCCAAACCGGTTCTCCAAACACAGCAAACAGCATGGATGGAGTAGAGACTGGGAATTCTTGTAACTGTAAGACTTGGGTCTAAGATGGCTATTGCAGCCAAATCCGACCTCGGGTATTTCCACCAATTCTAACAGTAGTTGAATTGGACTGGACTATTTACAGTTTACAGACAGTACACACAGTTTACAAAAATATATATATATAATAATTATGATATTAGGGTCACCCGTAAATGATTACATCTACCCATATATTTATTTTGTCTGTAAATTGCGTGTGTTCTCTGGTCGATTTGTCTGTTTTGTTGGACGAAAAAACCCGAGTTTCTGGGGGAAAAATCTTGCTATCTACACCTGAGACCGACTAGCTCAGCCACGGAGTGAAACAAGCCCATTAAAGTTCTTCGCGTCATCGACGGGAACACGCAGTTTACACTGATCAATATGGCCTTAGGCGCTGATGCCTAAAAACCTACAACAACAACCTTTTATGCTTTAATCCCGCAAAGTGTAAGGTATAGCACCTGGGGAACAGTAACGCCAAAATAACTTATACACTTGGTGGAGTTGAACTAAAGCCAGTAGTGGAGGAAAGAGACTTGGGTGTTACAATACAGTCAGACGCGAAGTTCTCCGAGAATTGGCTTATATGTACTCTCCGAGCATATGTAAGTCTATTGTTAGACCACACTTGGAATACTGTGTTCAAGTATGAAGACCGCACCTAAATAAAGACATTGTGCTTCTTGAAAGGGTCCAAAGTTGGGTAACTCGTTTGATGAGGTCGGCAAAAGATCTTTATTGTACAGTTCACCGGTACACGCAGGTACCACGACCATACAATACCCTTCACGGCACCATATGAGGAAAGATTTCGAATATGTGGGTTGCAGAGCTTGGAAACTAGGCAGCTTAGAGGAGACTTGATTGAGGTGTCTAAGGCTCTGAGTGGCTTAGGTAAAATGAATGAGGACGAAATTTTCATGGTTATAAATGATTCTAGAACTAGGTGCCATAATTTTAAATTACGGAGGGGAGATTAGGTTTGATTTCAGGAAGTTTTATTTTAGCCAGCGAGTTATAAATTACTGGAATAAGTTACCTACATGGGTGGTAGAGGCTGACGTTTGGGGAAATTCAAACTTGACCTACGGGAGGAGGGAAACGCATGGGTTGCCTATTTCCTTTTCTCTTATTAATTATTTATTATTTTTTAAAATTTTCTTCTCCTTCTTCTTCTTATTATTATTTATTTTGGCTGATGCAGCATAAGCCATAAGCTCCCTTGAACCATGTGGCCATTGCTAATACTAATTTTTTTACTACTTTGATTCAAAACAAGAAGTATGATGGACATCTGATTTTCAATTTTATGGGCTTGTCAGGAATGTTGAGCTCCGTCGGGGTGGTAGGGAGGTCCTCGATTTGTTCGACTGTAGTTTCAAGACGACTGGTTAAAATATTTGCTGGGTTGGTATTATTGTTAGGTCTATTTGGAATTGTCACACTCGTTGCTACTTTTATGGAACCAGGTATATTAGCATGATTGCCCACGATTCTTAGAGTTTCTAGGATTGGTATTGTAGCAGTTCATAGCACGAGTTATTAGGCAGAATATAGTATTCTGTTATTGGTACATTCGTTCACCTGTGTAATCAGTTTGCAGGCAGGGGAGACCTGCGATGATATTGTACCTTTGAGGTACCTAATGTCTGGCAGTTCTTTCAATATGTGCGTGGTCCTAAGTTGGTGTCCTAGCCTGCAGGGTTGGTCCTTCACGGATATTTTCTACATGAATAATATCTGTTCTATTGTGCCGCTTGTCTGTTTGCAAGCTGCACATGTTATGTCAATACAAGAAATAACCTAGCACGTGACAGGAGATATCAGAAAGGGATGCAACTGAGTAAATAAGTAATAGGAAATCTGCCTTTGTGACCTTTAATTTTCGGCAGTGAGTATATTGATTTATCTATTTTTGAAGAGGTGAGGTACGTTTCAGATCTTTTAGGTTTCAGCAGAACTCACTGTATGACAGGACTACTCAGTGTTGGTAGATGATAAACCCATTCAAAATATCCAGCCTTTTTTTTTTTTTTTTTTTCTCTTTTACCTGACGTAATCAAAGTTGGCAAGGTTCAATAGTTTATAGGCATTATTGGCCTTGAGGACGACAGGCGCAGATCTTAAGCCTGGAGATACTGTGAACACCGCTGCATCGTATTGCACATCTCTGAAAGAACTTAGGGAATCAATTCGCAGAAAACAGCCTGAATTATCGAGACATGGAGCGTATACTGCTGTGGGCATAATAATCGAGAGCCTCATATGGACATGTGTTTTTGTAAAGGGTGGCTCCTAGAACGTCAGTTCAATACCGCCTCGTATCTCTGTGAAGAACAGTACTGCTGCAAATGGGCCAGATATGTGAGTAATAGAGCCTAATATACCAAAAACAAACAACAACAAAAAAACCCCAAACTTATTATTTTAAGGCCACCCGAATAATAAAATTCATCTGCCGCGCATTGTGTATTAGGTTTGTAAATTGCGTGTGTTCTCTGGTTCTTTTGCCTGTTTTTCTGAAAAACCCTAGTTGCCGGGGGAGAAACCTTGCTATCTACGCCTGAGACCGACTAACTCAGCCACGGAGTGAAAAAAGCCCATTAAAATTCATCGCGTCATCGACGGGATTCGAAGTCGGGCCTTTTCCACCCGGTGTGGGGAGGACGGTTGACGATACCACTGTGTTACCCGCTCAGACAGAGTTTCATATAGGTATAGGTATATTTGGGTCTAACGGCTCCTGGGATTTCTCCCATCTCCGCATATGTACATTGTATCGGACAAGCCAGGGATTTAAAAGTATATGGGTCATGTGGTATTTAGCATGTTGTGCCCTTGTTCATCCGGTCTGTTAGCCGCCGGGCCCCTAATGGGACCCGACGTTACCATACCTCGCCACGGGGAGGCCGGCCGGGTGTTACCTATATAGTACTCTGGCAGGTCCTGCCACCTACTTTCCTGGGATTTCAGTGGCTAGAACCTTATAAAAAAAAAAAAAAAAAAAAGTGCTGTTCGAGGTTAGTTATTAGCATTTCTTAGAATAATTTAGATGCTTGCGAGGGGCTATACGCTGAAATAATATTTTCTATACGCCTAAATGGGTCGGGCAGGAAATTTTGATGTAGTTAAATTTGGACGCGTAGGGCTGAAAATGCTGTGAAAGTCAACAGTAAAAGGGGGTGTGAAGACTGGAGGGAAGAAAAGGAAGTATGGGACCGATAGAGAGGATGGCCCCGCGATTGCAGTGGAGCAGGCCCGTGCTCCACCAGAGGGAAGATATTTGGGGAAGGGAAGGAGTGGGGGCAAATCCCCCTCTCCCCACGGGAAGGGAAAGAAAGCACCGTTCAAGAGAGAAACAGTGTATGTTGAGTCATATGACAACCTTGGATATCCTTTAGTCCAGGTGCCCAACAGGGCAAGATGGGGGTTCTTCTGGTCTTCTATGGTGTCTTTGAACAAATTGAGTCAGAGTCTTAGTTGTGTTTCCATTACTCTGGGCCATTGAGGGATGGCTGTTGTCTCGTGATTTGTGAACTTTTGGAATACCTCCACTCAAGGAGAGGGTAGGATCCGTTGTCTTGTGAACAGATTTTGCGCAAAAAGTGTGAATGCTTTGTAGGTCTCTTCCTCTTGTAGTACGATGTCCTCCTGGTTTCGAAGAAGCGAGTGAATCTTGGTGTATAGTTGACATCTGAGATCCTCGTATTGGTCACACTCCCAGGACTCCTCCTGTCCACAGGAGCACCGCGGAGTAGCTGCGATTCCAAAGTCATATAGCCTCTTTCTAAATGAGCCATGTCCGGTCAATAGGTAGGTAGTTTTGAGTCCGGGCGAAAACCAGGCTGGGGAGAGTGGATAAACTTGTCCTACATCCGGTATAAACTTCTTAGTAATGGAGCCTTTGTTAGTGAGGTTCCAGCGATTTTGCCATAGTGATTTCACGTGTTGCAAAATCCGTCTGTTCTCCACAGTTTTGGAGTTTGATGGGTCTGTGGTGAATCCTATATGAGAGACTATTTTTCCTTTGGAATGTTGGTACAGCAACCCCCAGCACGCAATCTCCAAGTCCAGGGGAAGGCATCCCGCCAGGACCTGGAGCGCGTTGGGTGCTCACAGTGCAGCAAGCTCTTGTCATTATGAGCAATATCGATCGGTGTGTCATCTCCAGTCTTTTTTTTGTTGACAGCTGTGCTAGTCTTTGTGTACCAGGCCCCAGCTGCATAGGCTAGTGCTGGGATAAAGAATGCCTTATAGAGGACATATAGTATAGTAGTTTGGTTTTGCATTTACCGCTCATGGCCAACTGGCCAGGGTCTTACACTGAGAAGCAAAACTTCCTTTTTATATCGCCAGTCAAGATATGAGGATATGTGCTTATTGGATTGATGTTGGACATATTGACATCTCATTTGAATATAACGCTGCTAACACTTATGTTTTGCAAGAACAAAGTTGAGCTTTTCTATAAGCTGTGAGTTGTGTATTATTTTGGCGCATCTGTGTTTGTATGTCATCCACTGTAATAGCCAGTATTCATTAGAATAAATTCTTTGATACTAGTTATGGCCGCAGAAGCTCAGATTTCTGCCCCATATAGTAATGAATAACACGATACACATATTCCTTACACAGCGCATGGAGCCGACGAGATCATTAATGATTTGGATGTGAACTTCTTGATTTTTCTCCAGAAAAAGACTTGCATATTTTTTTAGTTCACCTAATAACAGCTTGGTGGCAAACTTTTTCTGAAGATGCGATTTTCGAAAACTATGCACGTTACTGGTTATGAAAGCAACGACATCTTTTTTACGCAGTTGGGTTACAGAATTCGAACGGAACCGAAGTAAGTGGGTTCCTCTTTGCTTCTGTTTCTTTCCTAACTTTGTGCCTTACTGACTACCCCTCGTAGCTAATGCTTATTCTTTCCCCAGATAATACCGCTATAGCTACTCTACATTCTTGTATTTCTTAATAATCCTTGTAATAAGAAATTCTCATTCATATTTTAACCACCCTCATTATATACCGACCTCCAATAATTTAAGCAGCTTAAAAGCTAAGAAAATCTTACGAATGTTTGAAGGTGGTATGTACTTAATCGTAAGCAACTGTTTGTTTATTGAGAGTAATAATACTGTGATTAGATAAAAGGTAATCTTGCTTGTGTGGTGTACATATACAAACGAAAAAAACACTAAGATAATATTTATTTCTGACAACAGCAACAAAAAGAATGTACACAAATATCTCTGGGTTGTACTTTTAGATGAATCAAATGTGTTCCTTTGCAACAGAGTAGCAGAGTCTCTTTGTCAGCATCCCTAAAGACAGAACGGTTCATTGCATAGGCCATTTAACTAGTTGGATGCCATTGCGAGAGATTCGTTGTGGATATCAAAGAAACAAGATTACATATTACAATTCATTCTTACTCTTTCTTTGTAATAGAAGGCTACATATACGTTTCAATTCACGGTTTGTACAACAGAAAAATATTTATTTCAAAATACATTTCTCATTTGTACATACATTAAAAGGTCACGAATTGCAGTTTACTTTTTTGGAAATGAGATTTAAAAAAAGACGGGTTTACCTCCTCACAGCTCAAGATGAAAAGCTCAAATCTAGCCTAATATAAAAATACCATATATTTTCCTGTAAAAGTTAACATTGAAATTGCTAGACAATAATTGTTAGCAACAATATGAATATTTAAAAGGAGATCAGGGATGTACCCTGCCCTAGTATTCAGGTGGGAAGCTTACTTCTGCTGTGGTGGTCGTCTTTCAATAGAAAGTGACAGCATTTTATCTGATGGTGACGATACTCTTCACATTGTCTTTTTTAATATACAAATAACTTAGCCGTACTGATCTGGTTTGATAGTAATATATATATATAAATTGATAACGTTTTTTGAAATACACTACCCTGGCAAAAGTAGCGGTCCCCTCTCCTAACTTAGTGAACAGTACGAATGAGAGGTAATGCCGGAACATTTTAAAATATTGCGCCAATAGCTGACTTATCACAAAAACAAGCAGAATAAAATCGCAGAAATGCGTTTCAGGGGATAGGCCTAATTATTGGATGCCGTATCAGCAGTTTGCCACAGCTTGCGATAGCCAGATGTTTGAATCATGCAGTCAATCAGGCCGAGCGAAAAAATGGAAGAACAAGGACGATGCAGGTGCATTCAAACGGTCAGGTGGGCCAAAAACTGATGGGTAGGATTCGTCGATCCTTGAAGAAAATGGTGAAAGCAAACCAAGCGACGTTCTTTGGGAAACAGCGTTAGAGCTCCAGATGTCTGCAGGATTGTCTAAGTGTGCCACTAAGGCTTTTTAGTACCTACACTGGGTTCTATGGAAATGGACCGACCATCCATGTCAACTAGACAATGCTCTGTTCCATGCGGCGAGCAGATGATAGTTTGCAGATGATACAAAGATGGGCAGCATTGTTAATGACAGTGTGCTACTGAAACAGGATCTAGAAAATTTGGGCAGATGGGCTGAGAAGTGGCAGCTGAAGTTTAACATTGACAAATGCAAAGTACTGCATATGAATAGAAGTAACCCCAGAGAAACGTACCAGCTGTGTGGTACTACACTCAGGGTGGTAGAGAATGAAAAAGATTGGGAGTAATTGTGCAGTCAGATATGAAGTTTTCTGAGCAATGCAGACAGGCTGCCAGAACAGGTCATGGGGTATTGTCAATGATATACAGGAATTTTGCTAGTAGGGAAAGGAGGTGATTATTCCTTTGTATAAGGCAATGATCAGGCCACGTCTTGAGTACTGCGTACAGGTTAGGAGGCCTCATTTTAGGAAGGATGTAGAGTTGCTTGAGCGTGTACAGAGAAGGGCAACAAGATAGGTGAGGGGAACGAAGGGGAACCAAGAAAGGCTAAAGTTCTGCAAATTGCAGCGGCTGGAGGCTAGGCACCTGCGAGGTGATCTGATTGAGGTGTATAAGGCCTTGAATGGGTTGAGCACGCTGAATTTTGATGGGATTCTTCCGCTCGCTCAGATTACGAACCTGAGGGGACATAAATTCAAATTGAGGAAAGACAGTCGTAGAATAGATGTTCAGAAATTTGCCTTTAGCCAGCGGGTGGTTAATTGCTGGAACAAACTTCCATCTGTTGTTAATAATAATAAAGATTTAATAATATATCAAAGTGAATTCGTTTTCCTCCGCAGTAAGTTATTATTATAATTAGCCATATGGCGCAAGTAAGCCTGAGGCTTTGTTACACCAGCCAAAAAAAGAATTCTGAGTTATCCTGAGAGAGAGAGACAGAGAGAGGAATCACCAAGAAAGAGAAGAATTTAAACATAAAACTTGATTTTCTTGGCGAGCTTATTCATTTAGAAATTGCGATTTTATTATTTGAACCCTGTTCCAGTTATGCCACATTATCCCTCATTTTCAGTAATATACTTCTACTCCACATGTTGCCGATTGCCTACTATTTTATGATGTCTCAGACTTCGTGGTACATTTTAAGTTTTCTACCATTTTTTCAGAAAATCAAGCTACAAATCCCGAATTTTTTTTTTTTTTTTAACTTGCTTGTTTTGGTCTTTAGAGACCTAAATGCAAATTGTCCAGTTCCTTTCAGCATGAAAAACGTAAATAAAATTTCCCGGCGACTACGGCATATACCCACGCAAATGATATCGAACTCAAGTTCCTCTTGACCGCACTGTTTCAGAAGCATTCGAATGATTACTTTTTTTAATAAGAACTCCAAGATCGATATGTATTAAAGCCTATAGTACTTAGTACCGTGCATGGGCTGAAGGTTGAGAAGATGAAAGAAGATACTTATTGACATTAGACGAACTTCTATAGATTGCAATTATGAATGAATAAATGAGGAAGAAGAAAGGTTGGTTCTGGGAGTTTGAAGTTGGACAATAAAATGATGTACGATCACTAGATATTCTACTAATTTAGGCTAGCTGGAAACATCTAGGGTACAGATCATAGAAATATATGTTTGGCTAATTTGTACACAGACAATTATAGGAGTTTTGGAACCTGAGATGATTCGCTGTGAGCAGACGTCTGTTTTTTCTTGTATCTGCACCGCCTACTTCTAATCACCGAATAATAAGGTATAGAATTTTCTGTGATGCATCTCAAAGGTGTTGAAAAGGACTCTGTTCGAATTCTATCTCGGCCGCAGAAAATTTTATTGGCTTTTTCATACCTTGGTTAGGTTAGTTGGTTTCAAGCTTAGGCTGCATAGCTTTTCTCTTGAAAAGTTCTACTGTAGTTTCTCATTCAATAAAACATGCAAACCGACTGTTTTATACACAGTGTACAGACACTATATATTGACGCTTCATTTCTTTATTTGCCTCGGCAGGAATGTCCGAGAATTTCACGGATGGATTCTTGGTGAAATTGATTTTGAACTTATTTATTGTGTTTGGACTTGAAAAGGGCGGACCATAAAGCGCCGCCGAAACAGGCACCGCCTTAAAGCGAATGTAGTTCAAATCAAGAAATTTTGAATTTTATGGCATTTTCTTTCTTAATAAAGTCGAAAAATAAAATGTGCTGTTTAAAATATTAAATATTTTTCGTTGTCAGAAATTCAAATTGAGATATTGTTCGAGCTAGATTTAGGCAGCTAGCACGTTTCTTTATAAGCTGATGATGCTTCAACTTATGCCACAGAGTATTCGAATAAAGTTATGGAAAAAGCTTTTTTTGGTCAAACTATGTTTGAACAAATCGATTGAATGAAGACATTTTTAAATTCTGAAACAAAAATTAATGTGACTTTAATTTCGATTTAGTGCAGTCTCTCATTCTCCACTTGCTGTGGCCTTATAACTTAGTTAATACACAGTATCGCTAGTTGGTTGGTCGGAGCTTTACGTGATTATTAGGCGTTGTACTCCAACTTACTGAGATTTGTTACTTTAGATGCCATGTAACACCTGAACCCAAAGTTAACTTTATAGCACAGTGAACTCATAATTTTCATTATCTATAGGGATGAAAGATGTGGATTGTTTGACTTCTCGCTATAATTAAATACTGAATTATAACTCGCTCTTCGTGAGTAAAGGGAGCGAGATATAATGAGTTCTGCATTGTTATTTGTTATCTTGACTCGATCAGTGGCATATCATCACAATCCTGGATCCTGTTGAACGTTTCATTTTGGCTCATAAATTTATCGCTTTTCCTTTTGGGTGCCATGAGCTCACGGCCGTGGTGGAACTGTATCACCTGCACCAAGGTTGGGACCCCAATGGACTCGATTATGTGTTGAAAAGCGAAAAAAAAGGGGTTCGAAAGGTTTCATGCCGAAGTGGACGCATCTTGCGGAATGTTTTGTTAGGTTAGTACAATAACTACCCAAGCATTTCTGCTGAACAGGCAAGTTGGGGAGATTTAAAAACCATATAAACAGTTCCTTCCATTATCCACGAGATTCAAACCTAGCCCTTTCCCTTCTCAAAACAAGGTAATTACCGACTACACCGTGAGCCTCTTTGAGGATTACAGTATTTTCATCATTAGATCGACTGACTGTTGTGTAATTGTGTGCGAGAACTGAACTTTATGTTTTGTTTAGTAATATTTAGACAAACATCTGGTTTATGACCTTTTAAAGTTATAGAGTATTTGTAAAATTCGCCTCAACCCAGCACTAGTTACAAATGCATTATATGATATACGGTCACTTAACATTTAGCAGGATTATAATATCAACCAATACATTAAGTTACCAATAATATTTTGGTTTACACAGTAGTACATATCTACCAACTAGCTTACGAAAATACAGAAAAGATCAATTAGCAATATGCCCAACTTACATCCATTAAAATAATTTGATATTATTCACATAAATTTACTTTTATATAATATTATATGTGCGTACATAAGAAGGGGAGAGTGTCAGTCACAAAAACAAATGCAATTAAATAAATACTAAATAAATAATTGAGTTTTAAGCAATCTGTTGCAGCATATGCCACGATGGTATAAAGTGCAGTTTCTTTCTCAATGGAAGCGTCCTAATTCACCCTGAACAAAGCAGTATAATGCTGTGCCGTCTGTAGGGAAAGTAATTGTGACTGTGGGCTTCCATGACATTCTTCTGATGCATTTTCAAAATGCCTGGAGATCCATGAATGCTGCATAGTTCTGAAAGAACGTAGCAAACTCAATTTGAAGAAAACGACCTTAGCTATTGAGTCGTGGCTTACTACTGTGGCATGAAATGCAAGGCCGCATGAGGTGTATGCATCCAAAGAGACCATTAAATGATTTGGTAGGAACGTCTTAATTTCTCCTCCTATTCCTGACCTCGAATCTTGTGATTTCTATTTGTTTGGTCCGCTTAAAAACAATTCGGTGGCAAACTTTTTTTCTGGCGATGCGGAGATTGAAAATGATGCACGTCACTGATTACGACAACAGCTGGTTTCGAGAATTTGATAAAGGAATTGGACAAGCGAATAAATGCTTTTTTGGTTTGCTCTGTGACTGACTTACTCTCCCCCCACCCCATGTACAATGTAGGTTTCCTATAATACAATTTAGAATTTATATGGCACTTGAAGCGCATCGTTGAAATGGGAAATAAATAATAAACTTTGTATTTCTTCGTCGTACATTGAACAGCACCTTTTCATTTATTCAAAAAGGAGTTCATATATAATATGTCCTCCTATTGTTTGCCGGAGCGAAATAAAATAAATAAAAAGAATACTTATTCGCTTCTAACGTGCTATTTTTCCACGCTTAAAAATTGTCTTTTTTATTATGATGTAATGGCAGTTATTCTTACAGTGGTGTCGCAGGTGGATAGCCAGCTGCTGTTTTGATTTGGATCACTTCAGCGTTAACACTGCTGCAACAGTGGCTGTCTCGCCATGGAGTTGTCAAGATGCGAAGGCGCTGAAAAGATAAACCATAAAAACCAAATTAATGCTAATGCCGAAATAAATTATTCACCATTTAATTAGTTAGGTTTGTGTTGCTAGAAAGCAGCAGCTAAGATTATGAGGCGTAATTATATTGTGTCCGCAACTCCGGGTATTATTTGGACGGTTTCCTGTTTGATTAATAAATCCCGAGTTTCAGAAAGGTGAAAACATACAACCGTGCTTCGTTAATTCAGTCAGAATCAATTAAATGGACGACTTCTTGACCTGCTTATTGATTATAAAGGATTGAGTGCCTCTTGGTTAATCTTATAGTAGTAGTTACTGCATAAGATTGACTTTGTAAGAATACAGTGTTGCTTACCCCTCAGCACGCCGCACTGTTTTTCTTGGAACGTCAAATGGATGTAAAACAGCAGGAACACCCGCTGTTCCATCCGTCGATAAAGGCTAATTCACGGATGTGCTCTTCAATAGCCGGTGCACCTGCAATAGATATTGATGGTCTTCCATTTCGTGGACCAAATGAAAGATCATGTCAAGTGTCCTATTTCCTCGAACCTCTTAGTCAGGATAATCCAGATGGTGATATTAGTCCTGTTCCGCCTTTCACGCGTGTTTTTTAACGAAACGTAAAGCAGCAGTAACAGACTCAGAATTCTCCTAGTACAGTTTAATCAAATAGCTTTTTCGGAAAAAAATAACATGACGATTAATGGTAAACAATGACCGGCATGACTTTTAAAGTAACCTGTACACCCCTTGGCTTCACTTTCTCCAAACGTTCTCCTTCCAGTGATATTGGAAATAAATCAAGTTTAGATTTTGTAAAGAATCCCATTTCCTGTAGAGTATTGATTTAAAATCGGGCTAATCTACGACCAATAGTTCTCCCTTAATCTATTTTTAATTTTTTTCCCCATAATTTTGGAATGTACAAGTACCACTCGTCGTGGACTGTCTTTCAAAAACGTGTGCAGCGAAAGTGCAGCCATCAACACTGACGTTACGAAGTAATGGAATAAAATTTTAAAATTTAATATATTTAAGTTGATAAAACGCTTACAGGTGAAAAATGTAGTGGCGGAAAAAAGACAAAACAACTGATTACCGTCGTCCCAACGGTAAACATGTCTTCCACAGAGAAACTTCCTCCCTTAATCATTGGAAAGCCCAGAAGCTTTAAAGAAATAAGTATCGAGCAAACCAAAAGGCTTGGATGTCATCAAAAATCTACGAAAAATGGATCAGAGGCTTAGATCGCAAAATGATCGAGGAGAATAACAAAATTTGCTGTGAAAGACATAGGTATAATCGTTGTTAAGTACTTATACTCGTTGTTAAGTACTTACCACAAAGTATGACATCAGTTTTTCAGCCAATTGATGAAGGCGTAATCTAGTGCTAAAAATATTGCTATTAAACAAAATTGTGTGTGTTTCAAAAGCAAAATACAATGCAAAAATTTACTGCAGGCAATAATGTATTTATATGTTTAGGCATGGGATGAAGTTGACAAAAAATGGTCGTCAGCTGCTTCAAACATGCCGGATTTGTCGCCTTGAATTATGCAATGAATGAATGAAGCTTCGCATGCTTCTTGCTCCGTTTATGGCGAAGAACAGTCCTATAATAGTGAAGAAATTTTGGAAGAGGTACGTCATCACCTAAACTTAGCAGAAAGCGTGTTTTTACACCGACGTGGATGCTGACATCGGCTGTTTCAAGATATGCAAGAATGAAGAGGAACTCATTGCAGACGCAATGGAACCTGAAATTTGTAGTGATGAAGAAGAACCTACTGTGGTTGAGCAAGAAGTTTCGTCGAAGGACGTCATCAAGGATTAGAATTTGTACGTAGTTTATTTTTTTCAAGCGTAGCCTAACTGAAAGTGAATGAACCGTTGCCCTGCGCCTTCATAATTCTCTTTTAAAACATCCTCTGCCACTTAAACAGCGCATTTTTGAAAGGTTATTTTAAATTCTGAAACCAATTACTCTGCCTATGGTCAGGCCTTGATATGTATATGTACACATATACATAGATTCTATACATATGTACTAATGTGTACAATAATTACTATACTAATGATCTGCCACCCCCTTTTCAAGAGTGTGATCATGAACCAGTACCACTGAAGGAAGAAGTCGAAAAAGTCATCAGAGAACTAATGTGTGGCAAGTCACCTGGAATTGATGAAATCCCAGCGGAATTGATTAAGGCTACAGGTGTGAATGGCGTAGAGTTTTTTCATAAAATGATTGTAAAAATTTGGGAAACGGGACGGTGGCCATCAGATTGGAAGAAATCAATCTACCAAAAAAAATGAGATCTGAAAATTTGCTGAAATTACAGGTTGTTGCTAGTTAATTAGTTAGTTGTTGGCGCATTGGCTTCTGTAGCCATAATGCACCTCCCAAAGTTTTTGCATTTTGTACTCTGATCCAAGCCCGAGACGGAATTCGAACCCGCGACCTTTGGGTTGTCACGCAGGCACTTTACCCACCCGGCTAGCCCGGTCGGCGAAATTACAGGACTACTAGCCTAATTTCTCACGCTAGCAAGATTCTTCTTAAAATCATATTGAACAGAATCTCAAGAAAACTTGAAGATAAAATGCCAGAAGAGGAAGCAGGTTTCAGAAGGGGTAGAGGAACCAGAGATCAGATCAGTCTACGACTGATTATTGAAAAATGCAAAGAATTCAATGTTCCAGTCGTTTTGTGTTTTATAAATTATGCTAAGCATTTGATTCTGTTCAACATGAGAAACTATGACTATTATGGGGAAATATGAATATTGAGGAAACCCCCAATCCACATAATTCAGCTGATTAAGCTGAATTATGTGAATTCGGAATCTTTATGCCGAAGATATCATGCCTGAAGCTTTGGAAGATTTAGAGACTGGCATCAAAATTGGAGGACTGAAGATAAACAACCTTCGTTATGCAGATGATAATCTGCTAATTTGTAATTCTAAGGATTGTCTTAAAGAAACTCTGAGGAGAGTATGTGAAGCAAGTAAGAAAAAAAAGATTGTTTCTGAATGTGTGTAAAACTAAAATTATGGTGATAATCTCGGTTCCAGTAAAGTGAAGGTTAATGGGCAAGATATCGAAGAAGTTGATGAATCTGATTACATAGGGTCAAAAATAAATAAAAATAGTGACTGCTCAAGCGATGTAAAGAGACGACAGGCAATTACTAAAATGTTGGTCGCTGATCTGATAAAATTATGGAGAGATCATGATCTGCCCCTAAAGATGAAATTGAGAATCACTGATTTGTCGATTTTTCCAGTTGCCACTTATGAATGTGAAGGACGGAATCTGAAAAGAATTGACAGGAAGAAAACGGAGGCATTTGAAATGTGATGTTACAAGAGAATACTGCGTAATTCTTACTTGGATCGAAGAACAAATGAATAGATATTGGATAAAATTGGCAGGCCAAAAATTCTTCATAGCACAAACAAAAGAAAAGTTTTTTGGTAATGTAATAAGAAGGGAAAACTTTCTGTTGAAGAATATAATGGAACGAAAAACCGAGGGGAGAGGTGCAGAGGAAGACCTGCAACTAGGTGGAAGGATGGGATCAGTGAACTTCTGGGCATGACACTTTGCGATGCTACTCGTATAGCACACGATCGATGCATTTGGAGGAATTTGTTGGTGGCCACAACAGCTCCTCAGAGAGCTATGTGACTGGAAGAAGAACCCTAGAGAAACGTACCAACTGTGTGGTACTACACTCAGGGTGGTAGAGAATGAATGAAAAAGAGCTGGGGGTAATTGTGCAGTCAGATATGAAGTGCAAACAGGCTGCCAGAGCAAGTCATGGGGTCTTGTCAATAATATACAGGAATTTTGCTAATAGGGAGAAGGTGATTATTTCTTTGTATAAGGCAATGGTCAGGCCACACCTTGAGTACTGCATACAAGTCTGGAGGCCTTATTTTAGGAAGGACGTAGAGTTGCTTGAGCGAGTACACAGAAGGGCAACAGGATTGGTGAGGGGAACGAAGGAGTGCTCATACCAAGAAAGGCTTAAATTCTGAAAATTGCAGCGTCTGGAGACTAGGCACCTGCGAGGTGACGTGATTGAAGTGTATAAAGCCTTGAATCGGTTGAGCAGGCTCAATGCTGATGGGATTTGTCCTCTTGCTCAGATTGCGAACCTGAGAAGGCATAAATTCAAATTGAGGAAGGACAGTTGTAGAATAGATGATGTTCGGAAATTTGCCTTTAGCCAGCGGATGGTTGATTGCTGGAACAAAACTTCCATCCATCGTTGTGGAAGTTGATAACTAGTTTAAATAAATTCAAGGAAGAACTGGACAAAGTTTCGGAGCGAATGGTTGTGGGAAATGGGAATTTTTTTTGGCTGATGCTGTATAAGCTTGCTTTCTTGCATCATATGCTTCTACTAATGCTAAAATCCTGCAACAGTTCAGTTTTTCTACGTTTTATTTCTTTCGAGACGTACCTGAGTAAGCGTGCCAGGGGTCCTTATTATCTGCCAGATGGCCATTCCGGGAATGCACAAGATTGAAGAGGCAGCAATACACATCCCTAGTGCATTAGCCCACATGGGATATATGTAGTCTTCGTAGGTCAAAGGTTCATAGTTGATCAAGCCGTACACGATAATTAACTAAATATACAAAAACAGGATAAATTAATTGAAGTTAATAGTTTTATTTAAGAATGTGTAAGGCACACACCACAAAGTTTGCACACACACACACGACCGTACCAAAAGTAATGAGATACAAAATCACTGGTACTCAAAAACTAACGAACTAACACGAAAAACAAATGCATTTTTTTAATAAAAGTAGAACCACGTATTCGTCACTTATGAGATAAAACGTTTTCTGTCTAGCCAAGTAAACAAAGTCGCACACAGCATGCAAATTGGGTAACCAGGTTCAAAAAAAAAAAAAAAAAAGTCCATTTCGCATTTATTCGAGTATTATTGTGAAATATTACTGTGAAAGTGTCGCAAGGACACCATTTGAATGAATCCCCAACAAAATAATAGGCCCAATGGAAGCAAGAAAAAAAAAATCAAACTGAAGTGGCCAGGTGCTGAATGTGAATCGCAGCGCTGCAAGCGAACTGTGGAACTAGTTCCAAAACATGCAAACTATCTCTCGTCGAAGACCTGTCCGAAATAGGGACATACGGCCCTAATTGCAAAGCATCGTAGAGATTTCACAGCACAGTAACTCTTCAAAGCTTGATGGATGTACCGGATGAGTGTGTCCGGTGTACCGTCTGTAGGAAGCTTGAGAGAATGGGGGGGTCTCTATGCAGGCCCACCAACCAATTATGTTTCCTTTACTCTTGTACACAAAAGGATTCGTTTGAAATGGAGCTAGAAGTATGTTGATTGGACCCAGGAGCAATAGGATAGGATGCTTTTAACTATTAAGTCGAGATACAGCCTTCAGTCGGAATCTCAACCCGCTTTCATCTGGAGGGAACAAAAAGCCAGGTAGCAAAAATCCTGCTAACATCTTGGAAAGAGACGAGTTTGGAGGTGGCCATTTAATGGTGCTAGCTGGAATCGCTGCCAGTGGTTACTGTCCTTCATGCGTTTCCACCATTAACTATCACTACTATAAGGTATTGAGATTAGATCCTTGATTCTAATGCCACTCTTGCCGAGATTTTCTTTTAACGGATGATAATACATTCCTCACACAGCTCTCCTAAAGAACTAATATCTTCGAAAGGAGAGTATAAACAGTATGAAATGGACAACCGGATTCTCAGTTAAGTAGAACATGCCTAAGCAGGAGGAGTGCCAGTCACAGATCCCCTTCCCTCATTATCAGAGTTAGGAGTCTGTGTCACACCTACGTTGCTATTTAAGAATGTCAGACGTTTTATTTGGGCACGCTTCTATGTTTTATCTATGCACTATTTTTTACTGCTTATGAATTCATTTGCATAACTCAGTAAAATCGATATTTTTCAAATTTTTGTTCTTTTGCTGGATTTTCATATTGATATTTTAAAATACATTAAAACGAATATCTCACTGATGTTTTGTCTTGCTTTTATTCCTTCGCCTCTTACTAAGTTTATTTTATTTCAATATTATACCAATTACATCTCACCCGGATGCAGCCATTCTGAAAAAATCTCAGGTAAGAGAATCTGCCTTAAAATATAAAATTTCTAAAATTGAATATTCCAAAAATACTTCTTAATAGTCTATACTATCCTATTTGGTTAAAATTCACAAGATTAATTTTAAGTTCAAAATGAGAACACAGATCCTCTACAAGAGAATATCACAATAAGTTAGCATTTTACATAAGTTAGTCCGATTTTACGAAAATTAGCGGGTCTCCACTACACAAGTTGACTGTCTCCAACATGTTTTTTTACACTATGATGTTTTGTCGTGAAGTTTGTGTGTGAAAACTTGAGCACCGAGAACAAATACTTGTGGAACAGTGATCCTAACCATACGATCTCAGCTGCTGTTGAAGAAGAAAGCAGTGGAGAACAGTAAATATTCCATTATATTTTTGTTTTGATATTGATAGTTTTGCTTGATTTAAGAACAGGCTACTATGTATCACCGCTATGTACACATACCTATTTATGTACTCTTTAAGACTTCAATAAATTCACATAAAGTTTTTTTTTTTTTTTTAACTTAACCATATCTTACAAATTAAGGTTCATTGGCTTATTCAGAGGCGTGAGATAAATTAGAAACTTTAGAATACTGTAATTAATTTGAATAGTTCTTAAATACACAAATTTTGTGCAGTTTTATTTCTCTCAAAGGAATACAATAATTAATTGTATTCAATAACACCACTACTCAATAACAAAAAATTCACAGCACCATCCAGTAACAAAACTAGAAACTAACTTTGAATGAAAATCAAATAACTTACCTGACTGGCTAACAACTGACAGAGGGTAAACACGCCTGTATGTAAATTAGATAACTCATCTGGCTAGCTCCCCCCTGCCCATCGCCTGTGATCAGACCCCTGCTGTGCTGTTTTGCTGGTATCCTTTAATACTACCGTTACCTAAACTGACCAGGCCTGACGTAGCCCAGTGGTCAGGAGCGAGAGTGCATAGCACGCGTTCCTTGAGTGGACCGGGGTTCAAGCCCGTGACTACTAAATACGATAAATATTTGTATTGACGATTTATTGTAAACTCTACTGACTTGGTTGTCGTGCCGGAGTATAAACAGAAAATTTATTTTAAAGCTTCGACCCTAACCCCACCGAACACATTTGGGATGACTAAAGCGTTGGCTCTGGGCCAGGCTGACATGTCCACAATCAGTAACAATTGACTGCTGTGTTGAAGGACTGAACCAAAATACCGCCTTCCTCTTATCAAAAATTGCTTGGAGTCTCGTCTACCGACGAGAAAAAAAGTGTATGATTAAGGTCAAACGAATACCCACTCGGTATTCGTTTCCCTTATAAAATGCCGTTGTGTTCTGAACTAGTGCTCAAAAGCAATGGAACTGGTGTTTTCAAACAATATTGACAAAATACATGCCCACGCATTTTTTTAATCCACAAGCAAAGCTGCTCAATTTCAGGCCTCATTGATCCCCCCCCCCCCCACCTCCTGGTAGCTAACCATTGCATATATTGGTTTGTCGGCATGGCCAATTTAGACAAACGTCTAGCGATTATAATATCGATATCATCTTACCATCGGAAGTCAGTTCCTTGAATGATGATTAGATTCGTTGCATTTCAGGACGTTTTCACTCCTGTATGAAAGCTGTCTGAAAAGAGCATTCTGCGGCGATTTAGCAGTGCCCTAGACAGTTACTTCTAAAGTGAATGTAGATGTGAACATAAAATCTGGACAATAGTGATTAACTGTTAATTCTCCTATAAACTCCTTGCACGACAATTACAGTTCTTAGTGTCACCATTCATTAAAATTGTGTGTGTGTGTGTGTGTGTTGGTATTTTAATGATTAAATGGTGTATTTTTTCCCAATGAAACTTAGAAATGTAATAGATTGGTTTTCATTTAAAAAATTGAGTCAATTTAATTTAAAAGTAAAAATGGATAGATAAGTCTAAACATAAGTTTTTTAAAATGTTACAGATTTACTTACATAAACTATATAATTTGAGTAAATCTTAAACTTAAAAATCATACAAGTTTTTCACAGCTTTAGTTACACTCCCAAAATTATAATAATTCATTGGAATAAGTTTTAAGCACAAGATTTAAATAAAGTAAAGATGAAATTTAGAAACCTTTCCTCGAAATAACTTAACTGACATACACACTATAAAAAAATTCCCCGGTCGTCGACTGATAGCATTGGGAGTATATCTGTATATATAAATCACATTTATATATCAATAAATCAATTACTAACCATTATAAAGAATGGGGCCACAAAAACCCAACAAAACTTCCACCACAGGCCTACCTCAGTACCCAACATTTCCTTGATATCTTGAGAGAAACGTTGAATTCCTGAAAATGAAAAGGGAAAAATGTTACAAACGAATAATAGTATATTTAATCATAATTATTTTATCATTGTCATTCGTTTGATAGCCTTGATCGATTTGTTATAGACACCGACAATATTATACAGGGTGCTTCAAAATTGCACGGAACAAACGTAAGAGGATATTCTACAAGTTAAAATAGAAAAAGAAAGTTTGTATAAACATAACTCTCTAAAGTGTGTGCATCTCCTATAACAATTTGCTTAAATTATTAACACCAGATGGAAGTTTGACTGTTCTTCAGGGAACTTCATTCCGGACTGTATAGTTATCCCCAGGTCTCTTCGAAGTAACCTTCCTTCTGTTCGATGCAGGATCCAACGCGATGAACCCACTGTTCTCTACCATAACTTATCGTTTCCGGATTTTTAATGGTTTCTGCAGCTTCCGAAATGCAATTTCTCAGTTCTCCTTGCATGGTAATACGAGTAGAACAAACGATGGACTTCGCACAAAGATTGAGGGGTTCGGGGTCAAGTGATTGTGGTGGCCGTTGTACAGGGCTGTTCCGACCAATCCATGTCTAAACCACATGCTCTGCCGATTTTCAATAGTATGCATTTCAGTCATTTCCGCAAATGATACCGCAGTTAAGGTAGGTATGCCCTTCCAATAATGTTCCCCAAGAAAACCACAACAAACATTAAAGGAAAAGGCATGTTGATAACGAGTACTGGAAAATCGTGTGTGTGTTTTTCTTCGGGCAGGTATGAGTATTTCGAGAGTTTAGAATTCAATTCCTTGAAAAACATGATGCATCTGCAACCAGAACACGGCTGAGAAATTGAGTTTCACGTGCGCCTTGCAAAATGTGCCAAAAAGGTTTATGCGTTTATTCACATCTTGTGGAAACAAGTTTTGTATAGGTGTATTTTAAAATGGATACAATTGCTGTTTGTGTAATGTCTTCCATTAATTACGTGAACAGCAATTGCACTTGGCAGATCAAGCATTTATGCAACCTCACAACCTTCTGGCACTTGTGGTAGGAGATACTTGAATAACACGAAGTATTTGCTCTTCAACATTCAGTTCATCAAAATCTTCCTGTATCAACATTTACTCGTAATGGTCTCCCACCCGCAAATGATTTATGACTCGATGCTCGTCAAGTTGCAAATTCTTCGGTGTATTTGCGAACAGCGGCTACAAAATTCTTGTGAACCAGAACATAAATTAAAATAATAACAGTTAAGAATAATTGAGTAGAAGTAAACAATTTGAAAGTTAAGTCTCTTATAATAAATAAGTTTAACAAATTCTCTTCTGTAAAGTACGAGGCAGTCGTCCTGGGCCCCGATACTCAAGTATTCGTTGATTAGTATAGACATACGTAACCAGTGTCACACTGATTACTTATGACTGAATAATTCATTCGATTCGTGTAGCAGAAGCTGCAAAACAGTACTAATCATGTCGGTATCGGTACGCATGTTTTGTACTGTTTAATGCCCGTTTTATACAGTCATTTTTATGACAGTAAATTTGAACAAAAAGTATTTTTCAGGGATTTATAATTTAGGATTAATATTTAATAACATGGAAACAAAAACTTTTGAGACATGTTTGTAGGAATTCTATTTCAGTTGTAGAATATGCTGCCACATGTGTTCCTTGCAATTTTGAAACATCCTGTAGAGTGCCTGTTCGAAGATTTTCAAACTGGGGGGAGGGGGGGGATAAAGCTGTTAAAGGGAGCGTCTAAAGCAATATTCGGGGCTTCAGTAATCATGCAGCAGTAAAAAATTCCACTTATTTTTACCATAAGGGGACTATAGCCCCTTTAGCTGTTACCTGGGGCCACCACTGATCTCGTATAATACTGCGCATTATTACTTATAAATTAAAGCTATATTTCTCTGTACTAATCAGGAAAATAGGCACTAAAATGATTCTTATAATTAACTTAGTATTATTAAAATTAAAATAAATTTGTACACAAAATAAAGTAAAATAATATGCTTCTTTAATAATTAATATGCTTTATTTTGTATTAAGGAATTAAAAATAATGAACACTGAATAAGAAATCATGATTAAAGTGTTCTTAATATAATTGAGTAAATTTTTCCACACAGTCCTAATAAACTAGAAGCCATAGTTATATTATCACATGATATAAAGCTGTTGTAGGAATGCAAAGTTATGAATATGGATTTATGCTTATGCCTATTTCGATCAAAATATTTTAATACAAAAATATTATTTCCGCATCACAAAAAACATTGGAACACTGTCGAATTTTATAATATCGGAGATATCGAGTTGCAACACACTATCCTTAATTTCTTTGTCTGGGAAGATACCACAAGTGGTTTTTTAATTAGGGATAACCAAAATCTTCTTTAAGAAAGTTAACTCAAATGTATAAAGTAAGGTTGTGTGATCAAGTAATGATGTCTAAATTAAAAAAAAAAAAAAAAACCACTCTACCACGTATAAAAATTGCAGCATAATTCAAGAAGAGGGAAGGGGGTTTCTAGGGTATTTCAGGCAGTAGGTGCCGTATCGTGCAGGATTTCATGCCACCTTGCTTCCCCGGGTGAGTGCGAGCTCTTTCTTATTTGGTTTTCACTTTTCTTTTATTATTATTATTATTATTATTATTACTGCATTTTCATACTTTGCTTAATTTTGCTTAGTATCAGTTAGAGCCTCTCAATTTCTTGTTGCATTTAGCAGTCATTTTTATGCGTAGCATGAGTTTTTTTTTTTTTAATTTATACATTATTAGTTGATCACACCGCGTTTAATAAATGTTCATTTATTATTGTTTCGTGTTCTTGAGAACCCTTCCCTTTTACTTTTCTCGTTCTGTATTAATACTTTTTCAGTATTATTTAAGTAATGCCATAGTTGCTTTTTTGCTCGGTAGTACAGTTTATTTTGAATATTTCCAGGGGTCGGAGTCCATTTGCTCTGATCAATAGGGAAATTCACATTTTATCTTTCAGTTTGCTTAAGTTGTTTCCTGATTACAGGGTGTCAGCCAGGAACAACCTGTTTTAAGCATGTGTTTTGTTCAAACTGTCTTTATCCTTCACATTTTCGCTTTGTTATTAATAGTAAGCCATGACAGAAATGCTAACTTTTTTGGGAATTTTCACAGTAGCAGATGCCCCGTGATCACAATTTGTTACTGTGGTTCCCCAAAATTTACATTTCTTTTGCGTAATGTTATTATTTCTCTTAGTAAGTATGTTCCTAGTAGGTTTACCTTACCTTGTAGGAACCCATGCTGCTGTGCTTTCCTGGGTGAATGCAGGCTGCGATGGGCTCTGCTAGTGCAACTTTCGCTGTTTTTTTTTTTTTTTTCTAGGTTGTTTTGCTGTTAAGATTTGCTTTCAAGGGTACATTTTCTTTACCAAGCCAGATACAAACTGTCCTCATGGAAAAAGCTTCTTTTTTTTTTTTTTTTTTTTTTCAGTTCATCGTTTTTCGATTCACTACCGACTCCAATTCCCCTTCACCGCGCTTCGGAATCAGATTCGTTGAGGTCAATGATGAACGTGCCCACAATATTATCAAGGACTTCCCCTCCCTTCTACCAGTAAAATTCGATAGTTCTTGCGTATTTACATTTTTTTTTTCAGGTTGACTCCGGTCAAATTACACCCCTCTGAACAATGCAGTTATGCAATCCTGGTGTTATGTTTATATGAAATTTTAATTAGTTAAGAAGAGACATTGCAGCTCCTATCAATTAATGGAATTTTAAGATATTTCCAAATATTTTGATTTTTTCCTGGACTCTCCGGCTCTTTCCCCAGAGGCCTGCCTTAATTTGATTCGCAGAAAACAAAGTTGTAAATAATGAACACATCTGCTGCTGTTTTCCGTTAATTTCCCTTCATGTGAAGTCCTTACGTAAAGAGACACTTTCCAACAATCATCTTTGCTATCTTCGTTTTTTTTTACTTTTTTACCCACAAGAGTTACAGCTTATTTTAGTTTCTATCTTGGTATTTTCCAACGGTATAGTAAATCCCAGAGAAAGGTCACATATAAGTCTACGGAGATGTATCAGTATAAATCATCAAAGCAAATTGTATTGTCTGTGTGATCTCTGTCGGCTTATGCAGAAAACCCATATTCTTAGTTTTCCAACGGTTTTTTCTTCTAAGAATGGAGGGTTTTCTCATTATTGTTGTAAGATACCTTTTAGTGAATTTTAAAATTAACAGTGTGTCGGTGTTTCCCCTCACCTATCTTTTTTGCATTGTCATTTATGCCACTGTATGCTTCTTTTTTTTCCTTTGAGCCCCTATGACTTCTCTGATCCAGTTCTAGTAGTCTCTCATTCTCAGGTAGCGGGCTCTGTTCGGATGGATATTAGGATACCCATTCTTACAGCCACATCTTAAGCTCCATAGATGCTATCAAGAATCACTGAATTTCAGCATCCTGTAGTTAGAAATAAACTAGCCTTCGTATAGTGACTTCTCTGTTTATCTGTTGGGAATCAGTACTTCAAAATAGATACTATGCCCAAATGCCAAAAGTAACTTTGTCTATCAGAAAATTTCATCTTGACTTCTTACCGGCAGTTTCAATTTATCGACATGTCATCATCGTGGAATTCTTTTTTTTTTTTTTTTTCTTACTTTTACAAATACGATAGGGTATATTTGCAAAATGAATTCTTAATCTAAGGCATCGGGCATTTTTGAATTCATGAACATATCTTTCTAAACTGCAGTAGAACACTTTTTTTATTTAGTGCGATTACCAGAGGTCATCTGTTCATGAAAACATAAATTCCATCAGATACTTACCATAAATCCAGGACACTGCTACTGCTTCAAAGAATACTGCGAACAAAATTGAATAGCCTGCCGCATACCTATCTAGCAGTTGAACAACATATGCACCACCCTGGAAATGAAATACGCACCAGTAAGTATGTGTGAGAGAGCATTTTATGATAATTATTTAACATAAAGTCCACTTCACTAAGTGGACTTCACTAAAGTCCACTTAGTGAAGCAGATCAATGAATAATACTTACGCGCTTATAAATAATTTACAAATTCTAATAAAGCATGCTCCAGGAAATGGTAATGAAACAAGATGACTGAAATAATTCAGATGATTACGCGCTTATAAATAACGTACCTGAGCACAGCTGGCAAGCCCCACAAGGTAGTAAAGAGTGAAGAGACACGCGACGAAAACCTCCCGGTTCTTCCTTAAAACTGGATATTCATCGCTGAGGGCAGTGATGATAGCTTCAGACCCGCCAAACTATGCGAAGAAAATATTAAATATCTGAAAAATGCAAGTATTTAATGCAATAATCCTTGATTACTCTTCAGTTATAAGAAATTGTATATTGCAATTTATATATTATAAGAGATATATCTTGATCAGAAAAACTTTACCGAGCTGTCAAGTCCCAAGGTAAGCAGCATGAGGAAGAAGATAATGGACCAAAACGTTGATCCTGGCATTGTGGCAATAGCTTCTGGATAGACGATGAATACCAGTCCGGGGCCTACAACGAATAATATAAATGAATATAAACAGATATCACATACCTAAATAATGCCATTGTTGTTAAGCCATGGTTGGTGACAACCAAATAAGGTTGCTTGTTGTGGTGACGGTGTTGTCAGATAATTATTTTGGAGATGTCATTCGTATTTACAAACAGGACAATATTACTATTAAATTCTACGTCATACAAAGTTAATAATATTCACTGTTCATCCTTTTAAAATATTCGTCTACTTGTAAACCATATTATAGCGCAAAGCGACCCATTTATTGATAATAAATATGATCTTTATTGTAAAGTTCCTAGGTACACGCAGGTACCCTACCTTTACAAACTCTTCACGGCACTAAGCCAGGGGTCTCCAAGTAGAACAGTTTGAGTTGGATTTGTTGTTTAGATCAATGTAGACAGCCCATGCCATAATGCATTTGTACAGGACAATTATAGATAACTCCGTCAATTTGGAAGCCTGGTGACAGAAAACAAATAATCACACAAAATTAAATTTGGAATGGACAATATTTAGCTATTCTAAAAGAAGATTTAGACAAGGGCCTTTTCAACATGCTCTTGAAGGACAGCATCGCAATCACTGTGTTATCAGTGTAGCTGCTAATCACGTATTGTTTTGATGAAATTGTTTATTGAAATGACAATCGGCATCACATATATGATGGGCGCGAGAAATGCTTTGTTATGTGTTGTTTGAAGCGTTTCCCCTAGGGAATATTCGTAACTTCTCTGTAATATCTTGTTCAAGTCTTTCTGAGAAAAATTTTCTTGAGATAAACTCATAACCAGAAACAAAAGATGTGACCCCTGTACGCAAAAATCGGAAAGCAGCTTTCAGACAATCAACAAAATTTTCACTATCCGACAACAGAGTTTGCTTGCGTCAGAACAGCACGCAGGAAACTCAGAGCAGTGTGTGTGTGTAGCAGAGTTCAAGACAGTTTAATGGTTTCGCTACTTGTCACTCGTTTAGAGAGTTTTTAGAAAAAATTTGAAATTACTCCCATCAATGACTGGAGGAATTTCGAAAGGCTTCTTCAATCGAGACTGTAATTAGCCCATCTCAGACCGAGGAAATAGCGTTCTCTTTATTCTGAGTTCTTCAGCCAACACAACATGCATATCGTGAATATACACTTGTACGACCATGATGCACAATGGCTCAATATGGTATTAACTGCTGATGCGCCTAGAACCCGACAACAACTATGTGTGTGTAACAGATGAATCCTTTTTCAGAGATTTCGGGAACGGTTGCATTAGTCAATTGAGCATGGGAAACGTAAGGTAGGCAAACGAATCACAGTTCACAAGTACAGCACTGTATGATTTGTTGTAGGTCTCCGACTTTAGCATGGCGATTATAAGGAAGCAGTAAGGACTGTATTCGGATGTAATGGTGACGTACCGAAATGGCAATGGTCTGTTCCAAGATGATAGTGTTACGGCGTAGACGGCACAAAATTATCAGGAATGGTACGCTCATTACCAGCATCTTCCGTGACTGGCGCACTCACCGGACATGAAGCCCATCAAAATGTGAAGCCCTCTGGTACTATGCAACCGAGATGGAATTCGGTAACCAATGAATCGAACGGATTTAGAGGTCATTCTACAACACGAATGGAATAACATCTCTAGGAATATCTGTGTCGTGCCATGAAGGGACTGTCACTGCTAACCTGTTACATGTGGATTTATGTGCTAATAGGTAATTTCTATAATACTGTATTTTGGCGGAGCACTGTATAATCACCCATGTTGTGGGCAACTTGACTGTATTATGAAGGCAAGTTTTGTACTGTAGTTTTGTTTTATAGGGCGAAAAGCCTGAACTCCCAATTGGAAAATTTCTATTACGATCGACCTCATCTAGCTCAGTGCCGGCGAAAAAAACTTTAAAAAAGTTTCTCCATTCATCAAAAGTGGATTTAAGCCAGGAATTGATGTTTGTAGATCCCTCTTTGTTACCAACAGCAACATTTCAGTTGCCTAATCGACTTTCTTATCTCTTTTCTCTAGCTTGGAAACAATACAAGCTAGAGAAAAGCATTTTCGATTTCGAAGCAATTTCATCCAGCCCAACTGTTACACTACGAAGTCGTGTATATTTTATTATTTATTTTTTTATTATTATTATTTTTTTAAATAAAGAGTTTGTACTCTGGAATGGTCACACAGTATCAGAAGAGTTTATAAAATAGAATGTTCAAAAAATTTTAAAAATTACCCTATTTACGGTATCATATAGATTTGGACATGCGGCGTAAGCAATTCTGTACTTCACCTGACCACTCTGTCTGCCTAGACTGTAGCCACTTGTAGGGAAACTTCCAGAATGCATTTTATGATAGGGTGTCCCTCACACACACACTGCACGAACATAATTTTACACACATTTCTGGCCTTTTACAGTGCTTTCTGTAATCATCACAGTGTACGAAGGCGGAGATGAATTGACGTTCAGGTGCCGTCCTACATAAGATACTATACAAATGTACATGTCTACATGGGGTGTCCCTCAGGGCTTTGCACCCATCTATTTGGGAAACGTTATTTATTCGAAGTGTAAGACTGGGTAATTCGTTGTGAAGCGATTCACAATATGAGATGTAGTAGAATGCTAATCTGCAAACTACGTTTTCTTTTTATTGAATTTTACTGCGTATTAAGATATTCATTTTAAATGTATCTTAATAATGTGCAAAGACTGGACAAATTTCGATTTAAAATTATATAGCTATGCAGATTAGTTCATGAGAGCATCCCATATAAAGGAATACAAACATGACATAGACTTCTCATGCCAAGAAGGAAACTTAATTATTTCTGGAAGTATGAAATCCTGTTCTTGAATGGACTGTTGCAAGCCAAGTGAGGTTTCTGAAACGTATGACTAGTAATCCTCTTGGCTATAAAATCACAGGCACGCACTTAGGGCTTGAAATCTGGGGATATGGCTAGCCATTTCATACGGACTTTATACTCTTCCTCTGAGGGCTGTTATTTGGTTTTTAGGAGCATTAGCAACTAAGTCCATATTGCTTCGGGGATATGCGGTGGTCATTCTGTGACCTTTCCGCATCCTCCATATTTGGTGGTCACGGGCTCGAACCCCGGTCTAATCAAGAAGCGTGTGCTACGCACTGCTGCTCTTGCCCACCTGGCTACGGAGGCGCCGGTTCCTCTGAGGGTATTATATTAATTCAGTAGGAGAGCGCTACGAGGATGTTCATTATCGTCCTTTAAAAGAAAGGACTGATTGCTGCTTTAGAAGGGAGAACATAGGATCAAAGATCTCATCACGGTATTACATGAATTTCTAGACAGTCACTGAAAGTAATTTCAGACCAAATAAAACCTCCAAACATATTTCTTTCCGCGGTTTTAGTGGCATGGAATCTGTTTACTAGAACTCGAGAGGAGTGTAATTCACAAATTATCATCTCCTGAGATCATCACGTGTCAAATGTAGGTCAATAATGACCCTACTAGATGACTCCATATGAAGTGTGTCCAGAAGCCGACTGAGGACTGCATCTCGACTCATTTATGAAAAGCACCATGTCCCATTGCTCCTGGGTCCAGTCGAAATGCTGCCAGAACCAATTCAAACGGGAAATATTTTATCCAAGCGAACACAGACAGTTAGTCGTCGTAGATAAAAATGTCCTTCCTCCCATGAACCATTCAATGTTTGGTATCGCCCAGATAAAATTCCTCCAGAGATCTAAAAAGCTCTGAAGGAAATTGTTATTCTGCGAAGTATCTTTGTTACTTCACAATTAGAGTCAGATAACGTTTTTGGAGGAGGGGGAGGCGTTAGTGTATTCTGCCTGCTGTAATTGCATGGTTGTCTGTTTTGCTGGACTTGCAAGCCTCTCCCGAGATGGTCACCTTGCGTGAAGGTGACAATAGGACTGCCTCGGACAGTTTTTCGAAATAGACTTGGAGTGTTCTTGAAACTGATTTCACAGCGTACTTTCAAAGCTGTGAGAGCCATTTAGTTATCCAGCCACATCCGGCTTGATTTTGTTCTGCCTCAGTTCTTCCTATTGTTTTCCATCTTAAAGAATAATCTGAACTGTGCCATTTCGATATTATTTTGTTTCATAAAGGAACAATATTTGGACTAGTATTTTAAAATGTATAAAATGTATTCGCATTTTTGTATTTGTTCCTTAAATTTTGAGTAGCGGTGACAGTATCTTTTTAAACTGGGCATTGAAATCTGCTACCATACCATAATACTCCAAGCGGCCATATTGCGAAACTCACTTTTCATTTAGTTATCTAATTTCGTGATTAAAATCTGATTAAATTAATTCTGGTTAACATTATAAACTTGATTTCTTGTCAAGACCGATCGAATGGTTTGCTTTTTAGATGCAAAATTAGACCGTGAGATTGTGAACAAGAATATACCCAGAGGCAGCTTTCATAGTATTATTATTAGCATTAGTAGAGGCATACGATGCAAGAAAGCAAGCTTATGCAGCATCAGCCAAAAAAAAAAAAAAAAAAAAAAAAAAAAACGCTCCGATTGCACCTCTCCGTTCGTTCCAAATACCTGTACAACTGTCTTTCCTCAATTTGAATTTATGCACTCTCAGGTGATTATTGTGAACAAGAGGAAGAATCCCATCAGTATTGAGCATGATCAAACCATTCAACGCTTTATACACCTCAATCAGATCACCTCGCAGGTGCCTAGTCTCCAAACAATACTATCTGCAAAACTTAAGCCTTTCTTCGTAAGAGCAACTCTTTGTTCCATTCACTAATCTTGTTGCCCAGACCTGTATAAGTACTCAAGGTGTAGCCTGACCATCGCCTTATACAAGGGGATAATCACCTCCCTATCCCTGCTAGAAAAATTCCTGTATATCATTGACAAGACACCATGAGCTACTCTTGCAGACCGTCTGCACTGCTCAGAAAACTTCATATCTGCCTGCACAATTACCCCCAGGTCCTTTTCATTCTCTGCCACTGTCAGTGTAGTACCACAGAGTTGATACGTTACTCTGGGGTTACTGCTTCCCATATGTAGTATCATCTCGTATCATCCCCAGATATTTGTAGGTCACTCCCTCTGCCATGGATGGATTCGATCTCTTTACCAGTCTTTATTTGGTAGTTTCAGCCGACTAGTTTACATTTGTCAAAGTTAAACTTCATTTGCCACCTCTCAGCCCATCTGCTCAACTTTTCTAGATTCTGTTGCAGCAGCATAATGTCATTAACAACTCTGCCAACCTTCGTATCGTCTACAAACTTGGACATTAAGCCTGATATACCATCATTATTGTTGCTCTTATATTATTTCTCCCTGATTGTGGTATCCACCTTGTGACTGGTATTGCTACCAAGTACACAAGGTGGTTGTAATGTCTAGTGTTACTGTTGGTCGAGGAACTCTCTGACTATCCTACAGGTGTTCAGGATTGCGTCTTTCTGGAATTCCTTGTAGATGTTCGCTGGGAGATCTATTGCTATACCGGTGTTTAACACGATGATCGGGATGGTCGTTACTTGTTGCATATGTCACATCTCTTTGATCTCCTGACTTAGGGCTGTGTACTTCCTAATCTCTTCCTCATATGTTTTCTGGAGGTTGCCAGTGTTGGGCACTACTATGTCAATTACATAGGTAGCCTTTTCCTTCTTGTCCACAAGGGTTATGTCCGGTCTGTTGTGCGGGATTGTCTTATCCGTTATTATGGCGCGGTCCCATAATAAATACAGCCTGTGGGTTGGGGTCTCTAGTACTGCCTGAGGTGGGCGCCTCCGTAGCCAGGTGGGAAGAAGCAGCAGTGCGTAGCACACGCTTCTTGATTAGACCGGGGTTCGAGCCCGTCACCACCAAATACGGAGGGTGCGGAAAGGTCAGGGAATGACCACCGCATATTCCCGAAGCAATATGACCTTAGTTGCTAATGCTCCTAAAAACCAAAACAACAACAACAACAACAACTGCCTGAGGTTCGTACTTATAGTACGGTACACGTTCTTTGATCAACTAGAATTTCCTCGGTAGCTTCTGATATATTATCCTGGCTATCTGGTCGTGTCTACGAGTGTACTCAGTCTGGTTGATCACCTTGCATCCCGCTGTGATGTGTTGGATCGTTTCTGAGGCCAAGTGGCATCGTCACATGTGTCGTCGGACACTTCGGGCTCCTTGGCGATGTATTTTCTATAGTTTCTGGTGTTAATTACCTGGTCTTGGATGGCAAGCATGAATCCTTCAATCTCAGGGTAGAGCGCCCCACTCGTGAGCCATGCAGTGGAAGCAATTTTATCTATGTGATCTTGATGGAGATCATAGTAGTGTCTTCTTTGCCCATCTTTCTAGCTTCGTTTATACCGTCTGGGTGGAGGGGTGGGGGGTATACCGCTTGTCTGTCTTCCTTATGGCCTAGTAGAGTGCTGCTGTGTGTTTCTGGAAGTAATCATTCAGGTTAGCTATCGCTGTTTTCTGTTGCTCGATGAGGTCTTTCTCCCTCTTTCCGAGCTATTGTCAGTCTCTCCACGGCTGACTTCTGGCGGTGTTGGCGGCTCTTGGTCATTATTGTCCTTGTCTTTCTCACGATATCTTCCAGCTCGTTGTTAGTCCAATTTGTGACCCCGAAGTAGTATGTTAGCACTGGGGCTGCATAGGTGTTTATGGCTTTAACTGTGTTCCCTCCATTCAGCTTTGCTTTCAACAGACTTCTGAGTCTGTGATGGCATTTTTCAGTCAGGCAAGCCTTGATTTCCTTTTGCCCTAAATGCTGAGCCTGTATCTTCCCCAGATATTTGTAGGTCACTCCCTCTGTCATGGATGGATTCGATCTCTTTGCCAGTCTTTATTTGGTAGTTTCGGCCGACGAGTTTTCGCTGGTGCAACCTGTGGGTCTTGCATTTGTCTAGACCAAATTCCATCTTGAGATCATTTCTGAATTCTTCAGTGATGGAGAATTCAACGGAATAGTTGCAGGAGTTGCTTCTCAGTTTCCGCATAGAACTTGATATCAAACATACATCAGGTGTGTGAGGGTTTACAGGTTCTTCCTTCCTTCTTTGAGTTTATATCCATACTTGCTGCTGTTGAGCATGGTGGATAGTGGGTTAAGAGCTAGACATAACCACAGTGCTCAGGGCATCTCCCTGAAAAAATTCCTCTCCTGATGGGGATTGGTCTGGTTGTAATATTCTCAACCTTGATGGTGGTACTCCATTTCGCTATTGTTGCTATAGAACAGGGGTGGCCAACTAGTCGATCGCGGATTTAATTTCGGTCGATCACGACGAATTTTAAATATACAGTCATCCCTCGATTTGTGCACGTTGTGCAATGTAATTTGTGAGATGGTAGATCGCGGCACATTTTGAAGGAAAAAAGTAGATCGCATCACAAATTAAGTAGGCCACTCCAGCTATAGAATAACGTTTACTACTAAAAACAACAATGGAATTAAGCGATACTTGATAAGTCTTCCATAATCAATTTCAGTTTGCATTTCTAACTAGAGGTTATATTGTAGTAGGGTTTTAGGAGCATCAACAACTTAGACCATATTGTACTGTGTAAACTGTCTGTAAATTGCGTACGTTCTATGGTCGATTTTTTGTTTGCTAGACGAAAAACCCGAGTTTTAGCATGACATAGACTTCTCATGCCCAGAAGGAAACTTAATTATTTCTGGAAGTCTGAAATCCTGCTCTTGCATATGGACTGTTGCAAGCCAAGTGAAGTTTCTGAAACGTGTGACTAGTAATGGACTCTTAGCTATAAAATCACAGGCACGCACATAGGGCTTGAAATCTGGAGATATGGCTTGCCATTTCATACGGACTTTATACTCTTCCTCTGAGGGTTGTTATTTGGTTTTTAGGAGCATTAGTGAAAAGTAGAAAAGGCATGCTACCCTCGCCTGAGACCGACCAACTGAGCCAAGTTGTGAAAAAGGCGCATAAAAATTCGTCATATAATCGACGGGATTTGAACTCAAATCTCTTCCAACCACTGTGGGGTTGTTGTTGTAGGGTTTTAGGAGCATCAGCGGCTAAGGTCATATTGCTCTATGTATACTATCTGTAAATTGCGTGTGTTCTGTTGTCGATTTTCTGTTTTGGTAGACGAAAAACCCGAGTTTCTGGTAGAAAAATCATGGTACCCTGACCTGAAGCTGACTAATTCAGCCACGTTTTGAAAATGATCAGTTATTGCAAAATCATTAAGCTCCCTGTTAGAGTTTAATAAGCTTCTATTCACCACTTCCCCACAGAATTCCTCATTTGTGAATGTAGATGCAAAATACTCATTCAGTTTGTCAGCTACTTGAGCAAAATCCTCAACGGTCGAACCGAACCATCGATATCAAGTGACCAATCTGATTCATCCCCTTCCTTCTAGAGTTGATAAATGTAAAGAAGTCTTTGCTGTTTTTCTTTGCATCCGTTGCCAAAGATGAATATTTCTCGTAATATGCCTCGCTTGTCTAACCTCCTGTGTGACTTGATTACTGACTGACTAGCTTATATCTACCGTAGGTTTCTGTGTCCCTTATAATTTATTTTTTTCCTTTGCCACAAGCGTCATTAGTGAATCCGACATCGGTTTAGGCGTAAACCTTTGACAGTATTTCTTACTTGGTATGAAAAGCCTAGTAGCTTTCAAGATTAATTTTTTGAATGCGTCCCATTTAGAATTTGCTGTTGGTCCCACTGTATAGAATTTAAAAACTGTCTGAGACCACTGTAGTCACCTTTACGAAAGCAAAAATCCTTCCCTTTACCCCTGATCGTAGTTACATCTTGAAGTAAACCCCACATTAGTACGCTGTGATCACTGCACCAAGTTGTTCCTTGATCTGCAGATGCTTAATGTATGAATATGAAGTTCCATGTGTGTTTACTGGAAGGCATATTATTAGAATATTATAAAATATTCTATTTCATAGTAATTCACGAAAGCATAAGATGACAGGACTCTTGCATTTTTTAGCAAAAGCTATTGTACTTTAATTTTTAAATTATTAGAAAAATTACAAAAGGAAACTCTAGATGGCAGCACTACTAACCTTCTGCTGCTACGTCTCTCACTTCCACTTGCACCTTCTGTGCCATATAACCTAGCACGGAAAATATTACAAACCCGGAGAGGAAACTAGTCGCACTATTTACAAGACTCGTTAGAATGGCATCCCTGTTAAAGTAAATAAAAATACTACCTAAGTATTTAGAAAAATAAAACCGTGAAAATAATTATTCTATTTCAATTACAATGTAATATATCCCGAAATAATCTGTAGCACAAAAGTGGCGACCTTTTCATAAAAAATAGTTTAGTAGGCAGCTGTGCAACAGTTAAAATCATAATTTCATTTAAAAAAAGTTTTTCATTATTGACACAAATCACAATGGCTTTATGTAGATCATGGAAGATTTGCATATACAATATTTACTTACCTATAAACGTTGTTGTGAAATTTGTTATAACTGGCAAATGCCAGCAGGACCCCGAAGCCAGGTCCAAGAGAGAAAAACACTTGGGTAGCCGCATCCACCCAGACCTATTAATAAAACCAAAATTATGCCGTATTTATAAAACTAAAAGATACACCAATATTGCTTTAAACTGATATACTTGTGAATAAAAATATGAACTTAACGCTTGGTATCATAAAGTATAGAATAGAATCTTTAATTACAGTATAAGATATATATACAATATGAGTGTAGAAAACTTAAAAAAAAAAAAAAAAAAAAAAACGTGGTACAAATAATACTCTGAAAAAAGTACTACATGTCGTGCAGTTTTACTCTTATCGCAGTGAATATAGCAGTTTGAAACATGAGAATATATATTATGTCTGTAAATTGCGTGTGTTCTCTCTCATCGATTTTCCTGTTTGCTGGGCGAAAAACCCATACATCTCTCCCCCGAGATCGACTGACTTACTATATTGTGAAAAAAGTTCATAAAATTCCTAGCATCATTTACGGTATTTGAACTCTGGTCTTTTGCACCCCGTATGGAGAAAACAGCGATTACACCAACTGTGCTATTCGCGAGGGAAAAATAAGTTATAGATATTGTTGTTTGTTTGCTATTTGGTTTTTAGGAGCATTAGCAACTAAGGCCATATTGCTCCGATAGATATTCCATTTGTTATCTTATTTCGTTAATGTTGGCCCTAATTAATTGTTTCTGTTGGATGTCTTCGTGGGTAGCACAATGGATATTATTATCGTCCTCCTCATACCGGGTGAAAACGTCTGAGCTGGGCTGGGCGGAAAACCCATACAACTCTCGAATCCGTCAATGACGCGAGGAATTTTTATGGCCTTTTTCACACCATAGTTGAGTTCGCCGGTCTCAGGCGAGGGTTGCGTGTTTTTTTTTTTTTTTCCCCTTCCTGGAAACTCGGGGTTTTCATCTAGCGAAGAGGCAAATCGACCACAAAATACACACAAGTTACAGGTGTAAATTGACGTAAACTAAGGCTATGAGACTGACATCTCTCAATCTATGAGCTGTCAGTCTCATAGCCTTAGTTGCTTTGGCACTTAACAGACACTTCCTCCTTTTTGGCTGGTTTAGGTTGCTTAAATTGTATATTGCTACTATGTCTGCAATTTGCCTGTATTTATGTATCTGTCAGATCGACCGTATTCAGCAGTCAGGGGCTTGAACCCCGGTCTACTCAAAGAGCGTGTGCTACTGCACTCCCGCTCCTGACCACTGGACCAGCGTGGCAGATTATGGTCCATTTCCCTCAGCATGAATTGTTGAGGAGGTTTCCATCCTGCAGTGGGTTGATAATGGCTGCACTTTACCTTTTTTATGTTTCTGTCATCGGCTTACTTGATCCTCGGGATTTTAAAAACCACGGTACCTGGGAGCTAAAACAGGCTCTCCTCTTTCGAGAACAACTAATTCATCAGGCAAAAGGATATTAAACTCAGACCTTTTATTATAATCGCCGTCGTTCTGTCCTTTCTGGCAAAGCCTGAGTTTTAACCTCATCTAGATTGGGGGATTTTCTCCCTCTACGCTGTGGCCGAGTTGGTCTCAGGAAAAGAGTTGCATGGTGTTTGCTTCCGCCGCAGCATCGTATCCAGGTATCATCGTAAGGGGGGGGAGGCATGGCGACAAGATTTTTGAGTGTTTTTTTAGATAAACTTAGGAACGCTTGTATGCACATAAATAATTTTTGATTGATTATCTTTATTTGAATATTAGGAAAGCATGTGAATAATAATACGTATTAATCACAAAAAATGACAATAATATATTATTTCCAAACATTTGGCAATACAGCACACGGTGCTTTTTCTTTAATTTCGAATTTTTTGGTTAAGGGAGGGCATATGTCCCCCCCCCCGAATACGCTCCTGGCTTCCCGAAAGCAATTTTTAAATGTTGTGTTATTTTTGCCTCATACTTTCATTAATTACGACGAATCTGTCTGTAGCTTTCAGCAAATGGAGTAAATAAATAACTTAATGGATGATAAAGGACAATACTTACATTAGCGTCAGCCAAAGCTGAAAAATTAGGAGTGAGATAAAACTTGATCCCTTCAGCAGCTCCAGGCAGAGTAGTTCCTCTGATTAGAAGGATGAACAGCACTACGTACGGGAACAACGCTGTAAACCATACTACCTATAATATAAAAGTACATCACGATTTGTTTGTGTTATAAAAATTTTTAATTAAAAAATAGACAGAGAGAGAGAGAGAGAGAGAGAGAGAGAGAAAGAAGATGCAATGTTTAATAGCAATGCAAAGATTGAGAATACAAAAAAAAGAGATGGCAAGAGGTTGTTTATGAATGAAATGACAGTGTATTAATTTGTAGATGGGACTGAGATCTGGTTATATTTAGTTTGATGAACTGAAAAATTGAAAAAATAATAGTAAGTAATCAGATTTCTATTACAAGAGCTATGGGCGCTGGTCAATAGGCCAGGTGATGTTATGCAATTATACGGATTATTCTTTTTTTTTTTTTTTTTTTTTTTTTTTAGTTGGAAATGTACTGTTTGTAACGGAACTGTAGGGGTCAAGACAAGTACCTAATTTAGTTTCATGTGTAGTATTCATTTAAAAGAGTTGTAATGAGGGACGGGAAGGAGGAGAATTAAGAGGCAATTTTGCTGTATATTTTAACTAGAATACCCGTGGCGACTATTTAACCAAAACTGTTTCAGAGAAGCAAAGATTAATATCGAAGTAAATACAAAACCTTTCCCTCGGCTCCTTTCGCTGCTAACTAAGGTGTCAGTTTACGGACTCAGGTAAAAATGCAATTTGATAATTTTTTACACGACTACATCGTCCTTTAAAAAATTACAATTATTGCACAAAAATTATCTGGACCTAGAAACTGAGACGTAAAGTTGTCCATGAGCAAAAACGCCAATTTTTTGATTGTGATGATTTTTTTTTTTTTTATTGTGATTACAAAAGCTTATAAATCGTCTTCTCTTCGAAGTAAACGCTAGTTAGTTTCACTGGGAACTAAATCAATTCTCAGGATTTGAAAATCAGTCGGAAATTTTTTTGGATTTTTTTCCCCCAATTTTACTGCTAAATAAAACCTATTACAAAAGGAATCGGGTGAAAAGCTTGTTTAGTCTTTGAGTTATTCAAGTTTAAAGGGCATTCCGCTGAGAGGAATATAAGGAAATTATTGTATAGATGTCAATGTAAAGCAGAGGCAAATTTTTTGAATACTGTACGAATAATGGTTGTATACTGTAACACTCACGATTTTGAGCGCTGTGGAAGAGCACCGTTAAGTTGTCCGAGAGCACAGCCGTGCTTGTGAGCAGCAGCTAGGAGATTTCTGACCCAAGGAAAATTAAATTCAATATACTCAAAAATTAGCTGAAAAGATTTTTGTATTTAGGCTAAATAATGTGTTTTATCATTAAACATTTTAACCCTTAAAGCCATCTTGGCCTTAAGGGTTAAAAGTTGATATAATCATATGAATGTTATGTGGTAATATAAAGTTGACTATGGATGTTTAATGACAATGTTGTGCATATGGTATTCAAGTTATGAAAAAATGTGTTTTATGTTGATCGCCGTTACTATACAAGGTGAGTTTGGGTGATACGGTTCTTGTTTATACTCCGGCACAGCCACCAGGTTAGTGGAGTTTACAATAAATGATCAATACAAACGTTAATTGTATTTAGCAGTCACGGGCTTGATTTGTTGTTTCTTCGGTTTTATTGGCGCATTAGCAGCTACGGCTATAATGCGCCACACGGGCTTGAACACCGGTCTATTCAAAGAGGCGTGTTATTGCACTCACCCTCCTAACCACTCGGCTACGTCAGGCCTGTAATATTAATGCTTGCATTTCAGTATTAGCTATTGTATAGTAATTATTCAACCGGGGAAGATGAGATTTGTTCCTGAAAAGTACTGCGTTTGGCAAGACTTTTATTGTTATTCCAGTGACCTCCTGTATCCTGTGAGACCTCAGTCTCACAGGATATAGGAGGTCACTGGAATAACAATAAATATGCCAATATATATATATATATTAAAAAAATCACTTAATTATAAATTCACTTAATGAACGTTCATTGTACAATATTTTGTTCGTAGTCAACTCGAAAGTAGTTGAAATGACATCAATTTAATTGCCATGGTATTGCACTACCTCGAATAAGTAACGTTTCACTAATTTTTTTTTGTTAGCGCATCGGCTTCTGTGGCCATAATGCACCTCCCAAGGTTTTTGCATTTTACTGTGATCCAAACCTGAGGCGGGATTCGAACCTTTGGGTTGCCAGGCAGGCACTTTACCCACCTGGCTAGCCCGGTCGGCGTTTCACTAATAGAGAAGATTATTGTTACTTATTCTCGGCGGATACCACCACTCAGCCGGCACCGGTTCGAAGATTGTTGGCCTGTCATCGGTGGGCGATGCAACACCAGGGTGGGTACCTACCCGCCCCCCGATGATAGACTAACAATCCTTGAAATGGTTCCGTCTGGGTGGTGGTATTCGCCGAGAATAAGTAACAATAGTCTTCTCAATTAGGGGAGAAATAAATGTTAGACAATAAAAGAAAATCTGCAGAGAGATAGCGACAATATCACAACGCGCAATACGGTATTATATGATACTGATGAGTGTGTCATGAGAGCACAGACTGTGGTGCTTCCTAAATGTATCTTGGTTTGCCGCGACCCTGTTCAAGTGTACCGTGAGATTAGGCGGAATTCCATTGATTGCAACGACCAATTTTAGTTGTGCTGCGATTATAGCGTCTTTTAAATTCCAGTGTAACCTGAGTGACATGTTTGGGAACCACTGTGGTAAAGCTTAAACAAATTACTTGTCTGCACTACCCACTAGATCTATCCTCATGATCCTCTCCTGCAGGAGGCAGGAGTAATAATTATTGTTTTTTTTTTATTATTTAAAGAGACCGGACTGAACCACGTGTTAAAAAATAAGAAAAAACTTAGGTATGAAAATATAAAACCACATGAGCTCAAACCCGCGATTGGAGAGGAGACTACTGTAGTTTATGAACGATTTCGCAATAGCAACTTACTTTCTTTGACCATACTTCCAACTTCCTATATTTCGTAGAAACAAAACACAACCCAGTTGAAATCTCCTGTACTTTAAAAAATAGAGGTAAGAAAGAAACATTCCGTGCCAAGGTCTTATTCTCTGTTCGGTATGCCGTTTTAATGCATTTAAGAGAAGCGGAATTGGAGGAACTTATTTAGAATGTGGAAAATGTTCAAAATATGAAACGCTGTCATGAAAAATGAAGTCATTCACTTGAATAAAACTCAGTAAACAGAATTTTAAAAAATCAGACACAGTGAAGTGATCCTTATACATTTTTTTTTCTTGCAGGGAGGTATTTTGGAGTAGTCCTGAGAGAGCGCCCACTGAGTGCACTTTAAAATGCCAAGTACTCTGAGTGGATTGCCCATATGTGTTTTAAAAGAATCGATTCCTAAGTTTCATTTTAGACGAGTGGAAACATTTTGAGTGACAGTAATATATGTCTTCTGAAAGAGTATTATTCATTGTTCTGAAATGCTGTATAAGGCTGAGCAATGATGGTATTATACGAGTATATTAAATTGTAGTATACAATGTCTCAGAGGAAGAAACAGTTGTCGGGCTCATCATTAACTCATTGGTACCACATTACCTGGAAGTTCCCGTCTAGCACCTTCAGGTGATGAAAGATGTGGTGGTTTTTTTTTTTTTTTTTTTTGGTTGATGGTGTATAGGCTTGCTTTCTTGCATCATTAATTGCGACTGCTACTACTAATAATAATTATCATAAATGGAAAAACGAAAATACATAAATAAATATCAATTAAAAACCGTGATGGTAATTTAAATAAATATACATGACATTTATTATAAATATATAATTTATTTATTATACGTAGCATATATATTATTTATTTTATTTATTTATTTTTTCGTTACCTTAAAATTACATTGGCTAACAAAAAAAATCGTACCTTACTTTCGGTTTTAAAGTTTCAACTTCTAAAGGAAACTGATCAACCGATTCCAAAAAAATACCAAATTATGTCTCTATTGAAAGATATACCGAAATTCTAGTAACTTAGTGAACGGCTCATTTCAAATATTATATAATAATACATATGCTATCTTAAAATGAGTCTTATTTATTTTAAAATACTTTGATCAAACAGTATATATTAACTATATCGTTTCTTCTGAAATCTTTGCTACTCAAAGAGTTTTTCTTATATTCCGTTATGCTTTTCCTCTTAAAAAACCACCAGTCATCTCTCATCACTACAGTAACCCAGCAACCTTGGTACCACTTTTCTATCGTCAGTATGTCCTGATGAAAGCGTTCCCCCTTTGCTAATCACTTACATTTCCCAAATTTTGAGAGAAAAAACGGAAATGGGAATGAAGAAAATGAATTTTCAAAGACATTTGTCAGCCTATATCGTTATAATAACAGTAATGTTGACAGAGATTGATAATTATCTTCTTTCCTTCTTCAAAGAAATGAATGCACAACTGCTTTAAACGATGCCAAGCTTCTAGTTCAGTATCCTCTATCTTTGTTTCGAAGACATCCTTCTTTGAGAAGTTTCTTTATTTGAAGCCCAGTGAAAATTCCTTCTTTCAATTATATCTGTTAAATTTGGAAACACTTTCCTTAGGCAGCAGAGTTCACTAACTTCTTTATCCAGAGCCTTAACAGAATTCTTAATTAATCCAAACTTTGTATGCAGAGGTGAAACAGAACTTTTTTTGGTTCAACCAGTGGAACATATTTTGTATTTCTTCTCCCAAGTAAAAAATTTCTCCCTCTCTTCCCACTGCTGCACAGTATGATGTTTTTCTGTTACGTGACTGTCCCACAAACAGAAAACAACAGTATTCGTTGAAACCTCCCTACAGATATTACAGTGAGTAATTCATTTACCTTAAGATCACCATATAAACTCTAAACAGTCACGTTACTTTATTGCACACTCAGCATCTTGTATATACTTTCATATGTTTCTTTCAAGACAATAGCACAAAGTGGTGGAAAATATGTAAATGCATTTCCATTGTGCAGAAAAAATGCTTTTAAACTTAATTTTGAGGCATCAATAAATACAAGCCATTTATTAGACTTGTGTTCATTGCCCAGTTCATTCAGAAGGCCACTAATATCTTTGCAGAAACGCCTACCGTCTTCCATGACAAAATATACATTTTGTGACGTTTTCGATATGTACTGTAATTTTAGTTCCTGCTAACTGTTGTAACCTAGAACTAAGTAGTTCTGTTTCATCTTTAGATAAGTTTAAATTACGAACTTAATTAATTAATTAAACATTAATAAAAATTAATAAATACGAAATTTTTTCAATACAATCTTCATGTGAAAAAGGAAATTCATAGATTAAATGTTTCATCTTTAGATAAGTTTAAATTACGAACTTAATTAATAATTAATTAATTAATTAATTAATTAATGGTGGGCAACTTTTTTCGTCAGCGGGCCGAATGAAATTTTCGTATCGTGATGCGGGCCGAATGAAATTTTTCGCATCATGATGCGGGCCGGAATAGATTGAACGATTTAAAAAAAAAATCAGAACCTAAAAAATGTTATATTACTTGAATTACCAAATTATTAATGTATTTTTAAAAAAAATATCCGAATGTCCAATTATCATTGAAAATGCGGCATTCGGCATCAATTTTTCTTTTTTTTTTTAATTGGCTCATTTTATGGGCTATAAATTATATTAAATTAAAAATTGTAATAATTAGAAAAGGCATAAAACATAAAATATCTCGCATCAATATTATTTTTTTCAATAAGAAGTCAAACCCAAAGGAACTTCGTTCGATCGATGCTACAATAATAATTAGGAAATAACTCTTTGACGCTGCGTAGAATCACTTGGTTACCGTTGTACTGGCCGCGATTCCCGATTGAACCGAATTAAGCCGAACGTTTACGTAGTCAGGTATGGATTTTCTATATTTATGCATTTACCGAGGGGGCTGGATTCAACATCGTCGCGGGCCGGCTGTTGCCCACCCCTGCCTTAGACAGTCCGTGCATTATTTGTGTGTTGTTATGCAAGACTCGTGAACATGATATCAAATACACAAGAGAAGAGACTTAAAAAAATAGAGTAATATTGGGAGGAGAGTACTAAATATTGTGCAATTGTAATTAAGCTGAAGTTTAGAGGACTTAAACCTCTAGAGTTTTATTAAGTATTTTGTAAATTTATAATCTTAGTAATTAATTGATAAGGAGATAACTATGAGGGGGAGTTCAAAAATATTTTTATTCAACCAGAAGTTGTGATAAAAGGTTGTTTAATGCATAGTGTTTGTTTAAACACTATGCATTCTCTCGGAGGCCTATTACTGCTAGGTTCTTATGGAGGTTCTTTGGTACCATGCCGGTGATTGACACGGTGATCGGGACGATCATTACTTGTTCCATATCTGCACGATTCGGTAGCAGAAACCACCTCATCAGATTCAGCAGTAAAATGTTTTTCACGAAGAAAAGACTTGGGCAGGAAGAGGAAGAAATCTGAGGGTCGGGAGAATAAGCAGGATGCGGCAATATTTCAAACCCACATTCGTGGGCACGCCTCTTTGTAGCATGTGAGGAATGCGCAGGGTCATTATCGTGGAAATGAAAGTGTATTGATGTCTAAACGGCACCAGAGGTTTTCCCCATCGCCGCGTTGCTTTCATTGTGGGTGTACCAGTTCACTGGGAAATGCCAGAGATTGAAAAGTGTGTGGGCTTTGTATCTGTGTGATGTCGTGTACCGTTGTTCATCTGGTCGTTTAGCCGCTGGACCCCTGCTGAGGCCCAACGTTGCTCCACTTTCGCCCCGTGAAGGCAGACCAGGAACCCAGTAGACTCATTTACTCTGACAGGTCCTGCCGCGTAATTTCCTGAGATTTCGGCGGCTTGGACCTAAAAAAGAAAAAAAAAAAAATTTTAACCAATCGATTGAGCGAGGGTGGTGTCGCTTGAATTTGAAAAGGCCAAAATATGGGCGAAAGGTGATTTGACATGCTTAAATTTAGGTCATTATCGTGGAGCAAGCGCACACCTTTTTGAGAGCTTTTCCCGTATTTTTCTTTTACAATATCACCTAGCTTTATGAGGAGCTTGGAATAATACTTCGCCGTCACAGTACAGCCCTTTTGAAGGAATATCTTAGTATTACACCATGCTGATTCCAGAAAACAAACTGACAGCGTCACCTTTGCCAGTACTTGGTTGCACCTGTGCCTTTTTTGGAGGATGGTGATTCTGCATGTTTCCATTGTTTTGACATTTGTTTAGTTTCAGGATCATAGTGATCGATCCAAGTTTCATCTGTGGTGACTAGCCGTGAAAAAAGACTCCTCTTGCTTTTCCTGGCACATTGACAACATTTCATGTTCCCTTTCCTTCTTTTCGTAAGGGTTCAGAAGTCTGGGAATCCATCTTGAAAACACTTTATTCACATGCAACTGTTGATTGATGTTCCAGGATTAACGCCTCAATTTTTGCAACACTCTTCTGTTATAGGCAATTGCTGCGAGTCCTGGGATTTCTTCGCTATGCACTAAAGTTTTTTAACATTTGAATTGTTTATATTAATGTGCAACAACGCTGTAACCTGGGCGGCCGGCTCCATAAACTGCGACCATTTCTTTGTGGATTGTTTTGGATGTTTTCCCTTGCAGAAAGAGGAACCAAGTCACTGATCTTTCTATCACAACTACTTCTGGGTAAATACAAATCTTTTTTGAACCCCCCCCTCCCCTCATATATATGCTTTTCATTTCTGTTAATAATGGACAATGGTTACTAATGGTTAATAATCAATAATGGACAATGGTTACTAATGGTTAATAATCGACAATGAACAATGGTTAATAATGGGAGCAACAAAAAATGAAAAAAAAAAACAACAATTATTTAATTTAAGAAAAAATTTTAACGAGCCTGTAACACATTGCATACAGTAACTAATTTGTGTGTAATTGTGTGGGTTTGTATGCAATAGCAGTTTTTCAGCCTGTTATCGGGATAATTTATGAAAATGACCTGCAGCACTTGTTATTAAGAGAGCTTTTATTATTAAAAAAAAAAAAAACCTTTTCTCCTTTATTGGATTTTCCGCCCCTTGACGGATACTGGTACCAAGTGCATGGGGTGGTTGTTTGTGTCCGATTACTATTATTATTCTTACTGTTGGTCGAGGAACTCTCTTTCTATCCTACATGTGTTCAGGATCGCGGCTTTCTGGTATTCCATTTAAGTGTTCTCTGGAGGCCTATTACTGCTAGGTTTTTATGAAGGTTCTTTGGTTCCGTGCCGGTGGTTGACACGGTGATCGGGACAATCATTACTTGTTCCATATTTTGACTTTTTATTTTTATTATTATCAGTTTATTAAACCAACACCCCTGTACAGAAATTATCTAGGAGGGTGGCTCCTACATACATCGAACATAACTTATTAGATAGGAACATATCTAGTTACATAAAATAAAATATCAGAAAATACATAAATAAATAGGATTAACTATAGTCATTTTACACTTGAGTTGAATGTCATAGTCATTCTGCTGAACGGAATATCCTCAGTCCTATAAGAGTCTTTTGAAGACGCTATAAAACGTTCATTACAGTTTTTTTATGAGTTCATGGCTCTTGAAGTTATGAAAACTCTTCTTTCTTGAAATGCATTCTTCATTATATATGTGGTTTAGTGTACAGATCCGCTGCAATGAACTTTCTGTAGGGTCTGCCATGACAGTATCTGTCCAGGTCTATTTTGAAGTCTCTAAAGAGCTCCAGAGTATTGGTAGGAAACAGCCGCCTTAATCCCTTCGTGTGATGGAGAGCGTTACGGACACTATGAGGATAGTGGAGCAGTTCCCGGGCGGGGCCTGACTACAAGATTTTCAGTTTCAGGGGCATCTAAACTCCCAGTCAGAAGCTGTTCCAGAGTGCAGATGTTACGTAGGGTGACCATCTGAATCCATAAAGGGCTTCCCGGCAATCCTATTCAGACACTGGAGCATTAGGAAATTTCTCAGCCTGGAATACTGGCTGAGAAATTTCCTAATATAAGTATTTGGAGCAGAGGACCAAATTGTCGGAGCATATAGAGATACAGGAACGATACATCTTTGAATATATTGGGTCACTAGTTACTGATTTCGAATCCCAGTTATCTCCTATCTTACAGCCTATATGGCAGCAAGAGTTTTTGATCTCGTGTTCTGAACGTGCCTTTGGAAGGTAAGGCTCTCGTCCCATGTCACTCCTAGGTCGGTGTATGAGCTGACTTTCTTCACCTGTGCTCCATTAATATTCAATATAATTCAATTTGATTTTTTATCTTGTTAGTTATTGCCAGTTGTGCTGACTTTTCAGAGTTTAGCCATAAACCTATTTTATCTAAGTATAAATGCAGTTTGTGAAGCTTGTCGTTGGCGTGGATATCGACGTCGGACACAACATATTGGGCAGTGACTTCCTATCTTAGGTCTGAGTACTTCCCGATCTTTTCCTCGTATGTTTTCAGGAGGTTCTGGTGTTGGGCACCGCTATGTCGATCAGGTTTTCTTGCTGTTGTACAGTTATGTGCCTTGGCTTCAAAATGGCTTTGATAATCTCTAATAGCTTGCTTTCAATGCAGAAATAAAGTTTCAATATATTTTAAAGTGCAGGTAACGATACATTATATTAAGGAATATGGTGTCAATTTGGGCCTTTTCATTTAAAACGTGTTGCATTCTGAAGAGGGTCTGCAACAAATTAGTAATAGTGGATCGTCTCGATACTACGGTATGGAGGTAGGGTGGCCTGTGCGCAAAATACTATTCTGTTAAAGAAGGAAGAATGGCTTTTTCAAAGAGTTTTAAAAGAGAACAACTGATTGATATGAATCGAAAGTCTGAAGAGTCCTTAGGGTTCTTCTTTTTTGGCACGAGCCTCACAAAGTATCGTTCCATCTCCGGGGGAGAACCCCGTCTTTCAGGATGTTTTCGAATATGTGCAACGACACATCAGCCATATAGGCGCTGCATATTTTTAACATAAAAATAGGGAACCCGTCAGGGCCAATGATAGATTTGTTAAGCAAGGAATTAATAGCATTGATGAGATCTTCTCTAGAAATGGCGACGTTGGATAATGCATTCCCACTAACGCCGCCTCTCTCAAAAATATATTGCGCCATATCCTCCGGCTGATACACTTGTACATTTTTAGCTTTACGTTCAACTGGCAGCCTTTCGAAGCTCTCCTTAACCCAGTGTCTGAATGTCGTAGTTTTCTTAAAACCTCTTCTTAGCGTGCATGTCGTTTCTTTTTCAAGAAAAATGTTGAATAGTCCGTGAGGCCTTCATTAAATCCTAAATTTTTCCATATCCTATAAGCCTTTTGCTTGTCCACAAATGCCTGTTTTAAATACTTGTTGAACCACGGTTTAGTTTTGTCCATGATTCTTATCTCCTTCGAGGCATCCAGGTCAGCAATAAGTAAGAGCTCTTTTTCAATCAAGTTGATAGCTTCTTCCACCTGTTTATTGTACAGATCTATTCAGTTGTAGGTCCTAAGATGTTCTAAAATAATTTGAGGTCTAACAAACTTTAGGGAGTATATTTTCTTGGTCTGACGAGTCTGCACATCGGTACGTTGCTCACCTGCACAATTGGATGGGGAAATTTCACAACATATTAGGCAGTGACTTCCTGTCTTAGGTCTGAGTACTTCCCGATCTTTTCCTCGTATGTTTTCACGAGGTTGCTGGTGTTGGGTACCGCTATGTCGATCAGGTAGGTAGCCATTTCCTTCTTGTCGATGAGGGTTGTGTCTGGTCTGTTGTGCGGAATCGTCTTGTCCGTTATTAGATCACGGTCCCAGTATAGTCTATGAGTAGAGGTCTGTAGTATGGCCTTAGGCTCGTACTTGTAATAAGATAAACTTTCTTTGATTATCATTATTATTTTTATCTGCTTATTGCTCTGCTCAAGTGCCACCTCCTGGACAGCAGTAAGCTAGAGGATGATATTTACTTTCAAAGGTAAAGGTAAGGACATGTGTCCAGGGTTATATGGAGCAACATGTATTCTTAACCTGAAAGGAGCATATTTACAGTTTTTATTTACCTACATGAAATTTGTGGGATACCGAAGTATCCCAAATTAAGAGAGATATTAACTTTATCACAAATGTGCTGTACAATAATATAAATATACGTACAATAATAAATAGGTTTCTTTGGTTGAGGCAGTTCATCACAAGTTGTTGTCCGTGGTATCTCTTTTTTCTTGCCTATCTCAGCATACCATGTCAGGCGTCTTCTAATATAATAGATACCAAGGGAGCAGGATCAGTAACAGCTCATTTTTATTTTATTTTATATTTATTCTGTCGTTTCCCTTCCGCTGGTGTTCTCGAAAGTCGTAACGATCGACTTGTGTATGCTTTTCATTAGTTTGTGACGTCTGTATGCATTCTACTGGCAGAACTTATCATAGAGGTTGATGGGCAGATTGTTTATGAAATCTATCATGTTTCCTGGAAATATGCATCTCAGGCTTTAACGTTGAATTATTTATGAGCTGGAGCCTAGGATCTACTTGGCTTCTTTCAGCAATTTGGTGAGTTTTGTTCAGGTCTATAATATCAGAGGCGTCGAGGCGCCCTGTGATTAATCTGGACGGTGCAAGAAGGTTAGCTGCCACAGTCTGTTGTTTCCATCGCGTGACTTCGAGATTAATGTAGAGTGGATCACCCATTGAAATAGTCTCATTGGCAATGATAGGAAATACAGGCATCCTATAACACCCTAACATATCACATTTTTAAATTCATTGTATTTAAAATTAGTCATTAATATTGCATGTATAGTTAAATATTTTTTGTGGACCATGGTTTCTACCTCAAATATAAAAATGGTCCATGGTTTCCACCTCAGCTATAAAAGTAGTACTCCATGTCTGAAAAAAGATTGAGAAACAATGTAAATAGTATTAGTAGTGGCAAATGATGCAAGAAAGCGTGCTTATACAGCATCGGCCAAAAAAAAGCGCATTAAAGTATCATTATATTATATAAAAGTATAATTATATTATATATTTTATCTAAATTCGTAATATTTTTATCGGTAAGGCACCAAAATGTCACACAGATTCAGGGCCGTGATCTATCTAAATGTGCTACTAACTCGTATAGGTTAATATTTAATTGTGTTACGCCACTGTATTTTTTTTAACTATTACTAATTGCAGTGGTATTTTAAAATGCCTCAGCTTGTGAGAATAGCTATTACAGTTCCTTTTTTACTTTCAGTTTCACTTGTTTTTTTTTTACTAGCACTGATTTATATAGCCATAATGAGATATAAATTAAGAATTATTCTAATAATACAATTTGTAGTGGAAGTTAATTACCGACGTTAAATTTAGCATTGCGCTGATGGAATTCATTTGTCGCTGATCCCTCAATTACGGAAATGCAACTGATGTGAATGGCTTTCACCAGGCACGAGCTACCCCAGTACATGCCTTAAATTGCACACTTTCGATACTCCATTGTGTTCGAAACTGCTGGGGTTGCCAGATGACGATGGTATAAATTGTCACTAAAGGAAAATTTTAAATTCTACGAGAAGAGTTGACCCTAGATAAGAGAAAATAAATGTTCTTACGTATTTACTGTTACGCTTTTTATTGGTTCATTCGTCCTTTCTGAAGTGTTTGGTGATATTAATAGTCAGTGTCTTGCATGGAAATGTTACTTTTAAACAAGGTAAGCACCCTCAAAGAACGAAAAGTATGTTGTGAGGGATCTAAATACATTTGAAGTCTGTAAATCTTACACTCTCAGTAATACCTATCCGGACACAGTTAACGGTACTTCTTTCCTTAATCCATACTAAAGAAACTCCAGGAGTGTATGCATTACCGATATATATCCACGGAGCTGACTTTCAGACCTGCTTAAAAAAATCTCTTCGCCTACATAATTATACGTTAGTCGCAAGACGACTCTCCTTTCCGTGGTTACGTCGCTAACATGAAAAACCTCTTTCCCAGTGGAGGATTTCCTTCCGTATCAAAGAAGGACCCAATTAACTGTCTTTTAACAGTCTCTATAGCCTTAAGGGATGGCTTGGGAGAACGCGGATGCAACCAACGGTCATCGGCTGAATGGCGGCCATCTAAGGTGGCAGTGAAAAGGTTAAGAAATGTCTACGAGTGTTCTCTTCCTTGAAAGCATCCCACAAAGGTTCTTTGTGCGGCACACCAGACTCATCGAATACGCTATCTTATGACTTCAAAAAGGTGACTTTTATGTTCTGTCAGTTAAACTGCGGTAGATACAAGAAATGAGGTCTGACAAAATGCGTCATTTTTACTCACTAATGTGTGGTTATAATGAGATGGGCTAGCACTCTAATATAGTCAGATTTGCTGATGTTCGTACATATATTGCTAATTTGTTTTAATTAAATTAATTGATTAGATTTCCAAACAGTTGCCTAACGAACTCTAACAGTTCATTTATGAAATGCTGATTCAAGCAGATACATAATGTTTTCTGACACCAGATAGTGAGAGAAATGGGGAATAGGATTTTCTTAGCCTGAATCAGGCGCAAAGATTTTCGTAATTTATCACAGTATATCCTAAAATTTTGTCATAGAGAACAGGTAAGTCTTGTTCATCCCGACCTATTGGCAATAGCGCCTGCTTGCCTTGTAGAAAAATTAGAGAAACATTTTTAAGATGTTTCATACAATATTTCCGTAACCTCTAACATATGGAGGTTTTTGGCATTTTTTAACTGTTAAAAAAATCTTTTCAGCTAGCGAATGGGTTACATAAATAGATAGCGCCTATTCAGGACGATGATTTTAGAATCTTATGCTACTCTACAGTTCTGAAAAACATTTGCTTAAGAATCTGATGAGATTGAACCTTTTATACACATTATGTGTAATTATCAAATGCACATGAAATTTCTGCTGTTACTTTTGATGTCTCTAAAGTAGAATACTCTGCATATGTCTCAATATTTGTTATGCCACATGCTGTAATGCCCTCACAGCATATGAAAGCTGTGTCTGAGCAACTTAATTTATTTACTGAACAAATAATATCTGTTGAAAGCCCTCGCCGGTAGCACAGTAGATATAATCATCGGATGAAAAATTCCCCGGTTCGAATCCCGTCAATGGTGTGAGGAATTTTTATGAGGTTTTTAAGCAATGGCTGAGTTAGTCTCAGGCGAGGGTTGCACGATTTATTTCTTCCGAAAACTCGAGGTTTTTCGTTAAAAAATCGAACGAATATGTCGTCTCTGAGCCTTAGTTGCTTTGGCTCTTAACGCACGTTCAATTGAACAGATACAGATAGTTAGGAGTCAATAGTACACAACTAGCAGCATAATTTAAGTTGTCGCTTTACAAAAGATTTAAAAATCTTAGTTTTAGTATTATAAAGGCCAAATGATGCAAGGATAAATCTCCCTCCCCTTTTTCGGCATCTGACAAAGAGATGGGGGGAGGAATTCTCTATTACCCACACCGTCTCCAAAAAGTGGCTATCCAATTCCGTTCTGAACTTTATTTGCCAAACTCTGCCTCAGCCACTGTGGCAAGTAATTTATTTCAATGATTTGCAACACGGTGCGAAACGTCATGAGATACCTTCCGTTACTCCGCAATTTTTTTTTTTTTTTTTTTTGAAAATGAGAAATTTAGTTTAAAACGTGCGTAAGGAAAATACACGATACACCAGCATTTATTGGGACACCTAATTGGTAACTGGTAAGTAATGGCTAATTGCAGACAGAGACGGTCCAGGATTTTATATATGTGGGGGGAATAAAGCAGTGTTCCGAGGAATCATTAATCCACATGTAGTAGTAAAAAATGCACCCTTATTTTCATCATAAGGGGGGGAGCTATAGCCTTACCCGAGACACCGCCCCCTGATTCCAGAGGTCACATTGGTAAGTAGAGTACCAGTAAAGAGTAAGATATAAAAGGCATGTACAGGCTTGGAGAGAAAACGACCTAGACTCCTAAACTGTTCCTTCAAAACAGGTGTGATGGTAGGCTGTTACATATCGGGCGGGTCTATTTGCCAGATAGCAGAAAGCGTGGGACACTGAAAAATTAACTGTTCGAAACATGGTATGCTAATGGAAGACAGAAGGTAACGCGACCATTCATCCCACGGACAACCATTAATAGCTTCGAGGACATCTCTGCAGTTGACCAGATATTGAAAGGAATCGCAACAGCACCTTTAATAAGTATTTAAGTGTAGTTGTTGCGGACCCCAGGGTTCCCCCCATTAGCCGCTTTTATACTTCTTGTAGTGAGGCTTGCGCCATTACGGTCATGTGTGTGGTGTTTTATGTGTAAATTTTGTGCTCTGTTCTGCTGTCATCGTGACGGGCGCCTGGCATCTTACCAAAAGACTCATCTTGGTATCAGGATCAGTAAACAGAGAAAGCTCCTCAAGACATTCTTTTCTTCGTTGAGGAAAGAGTCCAAATATCATGGATCAAATTTCACCCCATCACACTATTAATAGGGAAAGATTCATCATTAACAAATATATATACTATATACAATCAATATTAAGTCTTAGTTGGCTTCAACAATTAGTCTCAGAAATCCAGTAGTTCTAATATATAACAATAACATTGTTACCATCTAATACAAGTCATCACTGTGAGAACTCGTAGTTAAAGTCACTTTTCAGTACACTAACCCTGAGGTACAAAGAGTCACAAGAACAACAGTCTGTCTTGAGTTAACTGATCGAAGTTCATCTCTCCTTTTGAAGAAACGTGTAGCAAATGTATTAAGAGCATTAAATACAACCTGAGATCGAACAAGTAAAGGTTTATTTTTACTAGTGAATTGTCCTGCAGTAAGTTGAAGTTCTTGTCTATAGCACAAATAGTAATGAAAATCAAATAAGATATGATCCACGTTCTCTTCAGCCTCACACAGACAAAGTGCAATAGGAGACAGTCCTAGTTTAAACAGTTTAATATTAATGCTGCCATGACCCGACAGCAGGAATATGCTGTGCAATCCTGGAGAAAACCAGGATCGACTGAAATTAAAATCTAATTTCGGTCGATCACGAAATCGTTTGCAGAACCGGAATAAATTTAGGCTAACGACTATTTGGAAAAAAGAAAACACAAAAAAAAAAAAAAAAAAAAACGCCGAAAATTTCTCTTTTCAGCTTTGCGGTAATCCCTATCCTAGTACAAAGAGCGGAAGCATTGGACACATCGCATGACACAGTAGATATAATCACCGGATGGAAAATGCCCGAGTTCGAATCCCATCAATGACGTGAGGAATTTTTATGGGATTTTTAAACAATATCTGAGTTAGTCGGTCCCAGAGGAGGAATCATTAAGCAATGAGAAACTCCATATATGTTGCTTATTACTACATTTACAATTGCATTAAAGGCGCCTCCATAGCCAGGTGAGAAGGAGCAGCAGTGCTTAGCACACGCTTCTTGATTAGACCGGGGTTCGAGCCCGTCACCACCAAATACCGAGGATGCGGAAAGGTCAGGGAATGACCGCCGCGTATCCCGGAGCAATATGGCCTTAGTTGCTAATGCTCCTAAAAACCAAATAACAATTGCATTAACGTCTAATGTTATTACTTTATTAGCACAAAAAACTTATGGCGTACGCCCGAAATGCAGTTTCACCCAAGTTGTACTACACCAACAAATTCGTTGGTAATAGTGTGATGGTTTGGACTTGGTCTTCTGGTTGTAATTGATGAAACCATGAATGCAGCTGTTTATTGTAGCATTTTGTACAATTTTGTCTTACCTGCATTGTGACAGTTCTTTTGGAGGAGGTGATATATTTGTATGGGCATGGCAAAGCGTTATCATTGCATACGGTGTGAGAAAGATAATGTGAATAAATAATAAATTGGTGCAGAAAAAACTATACGTAAAATCTTTTTTAAATTATTAAAATTGAAAATGGTATAGGGGTAGAAATAAAATTACATAAAATACATAAATGAAGCCAGCCATGGAAGTCTTTCGAGTACCAGTCGAACTCTTTATTAACCGAAACTTTAAAGTTAGAGACAGTGATATATGAAAGGGGCGTCTCAGAGAGAGAGAGAGAGAGAGAGATGACCGGAGGGTTACGTATGTCAGCAGAACGCATGGAAGAAAGCGAGATGCACAAGCAAGAGACATGAAGAGAAGCGGTGATCGGGACTGACAACAAATGAAGAGAGTAGGAATACATGTGTGTACTACTAGCGGACAGAGGATGGTACCGTGGAGGGGAACCAAAATTTTCACCCCCCTCTTCCCCCCACCTTTGTGGGTGGGTCTTTCTTTCCTCCATGCTTTCTGCTGACATGCGTGATGCTCCTTTCATCTTTTCCTCAGACACCCCTTCATATATCACTGTCTCTGAAGTGTTTCGGTTGATAAAAAGTACAGTCGGTACCTGAAAGGCTGCCGACTGTTCCGTGTCTGGTTTTTTTATTTATATGATTTTATTTTTATCTCTATACCGTTTTTATTTGTACATGGTAATCTGTTTTTATTACGGATTTATCCGACTATTGTGACCTTTTTAATGAAGAATAATGTGGTGTACTTGCTTTTTCCATCCCGAGATCCGAATCATTTGATAAATATCTTTGTGATGTGTTGATATAATTGAGAACTAGTCACAGCCTGAGAGAGAGAGAGAGACAACATTTCAGTCTTCCCATACCAAAAACTTTCAGAAAAGTGACCCCCACCATATTGCTGTCATTCAAATCTGTGAGAATTGTACTCAATATTATGAATTTCTTTTCCTACTCAGCATTTTACCATTTAGCGTCTCAATACATTGAAGTATAATGTGCCACATCACAAAATATTATATGTTACTGGGTTATGACTGTATATAAATTTAGGCGAGTCAGCTACAGTAATGCATTTATATATTTGCTGGCCCTAGGGAATATATTCGTACAAGGGTTCTTGTAGAAAAGGCTCGGGAGGTCTTTTTGTTTTTTTAATGTACAGTGACTGTGGCATGGATATAGTACAGTAGATATAACTATGGTCCTCCCACACCGTGAGGGAAAGACCAGGGTTGGAACCTTTGACGCGAGGAACTTTTATGAGCTCTTTTTGCACGGAGCTAAATTAGTCGGTCTCCTGGGCAAGGGTATTTTCTATCTCTCTCTCTCTATAAACTCGGATTTTTCATTCAACAAATCAGCAAACCGACCAAAATACACCGATGCCTAATTTCCTTAGTTGCTTTGGCGGGTAAAACTCCCACACGCACATATTTACTCCTGCCTAAAGCAACCTATACACGCGCATAATTTCAAAGGTAATAATTAATTAGTCAATGTAAGATGACTTGGACTGGAAGGAAAGATATCACAGTCTCTGCCAAATTAGCGTTTCAGATTTCTGCACGAAACCATGTTTTCCATCTCATATTAATGAATTAAGCAATGCAGAAACCATATGAAACGCTGAGAGCTTAAAGCGTGCAAAATGTTGAGAAACAGTAAGCGGCATTAGGTATGCCGATAAGAAGAACAAATTGACACAGGCCACCATAACGCCGGTTTATAAAATGCATTTCACCGTAACATAATGAACTTTATTTTCTAATTCAGTTAACTTTTACTCTGAAATCTCTGGCTTCCTAACGTTAGATGGGGGTAAATCATCCGAAATTTAATTGGCTCGCTGGAGCTCAGCCTAGCGTGTGGCAGCACCTCATTTTTCTCCATTAAGAAAAAAATTATAGTAAATTTTCGGTTTATACTAAGGACAGCTAAATTGGGTCAGAAGAGTTTACAAGACAGGGAGAATAGAAGAACAGCGCCGTTTTTAGCCGTCAAATGAGCTAGAGCACGGTCAATTCAAAGGCGTGTACTACTGTATCTTCTCGTTTGACCTCGGCTACGATGTGCCGTGGTCAATTTGCTGTTTTCTGGACGAAAAACTCGAGTTTCCGGGAGAAAAATAACGCGACCTCTCATGAGACCGACTGACTTAGCCACGTTTAGAAAAAGGCCCGTAGAAATTCCTCACGTCATCGATGAGACTCGAACTCAGACCATTTCCACCCCGTGTGGGGAGGATGTTGGTTCTACCAACTGTTTTACCCACAAGGGCTACGGTGGCTGGTTTGTAAAATAAATTTTCTGTTTATACTCCGAGACGACCACATAGGGTCGTCTATGTGGTTGTCTTCTATCACATGATAGAAGAATACAAGAACATTCCCATATTTAGCAATTACTGTACCACTCTGCTAGAGAAAGCATTCAATGACCTATGAGAAACTCCTATATGATGCAGCTTATTACAACATTTACAATTGCATTAACGTCTAATGTTATTACTTTATTAGCACAAATACTTATCGCTATTAGAATCTAATGAACATTTTACCACATCCTTTCAGTTAATTACTTACCTTCCCTGAAGTAGAGATCCCCTTCCAGAGACTGAAGTAACAAATAACATAAACGGCGAGAAGACACAGGGCAATGTCCCACTTAACCACTCCAAGTCCGTCTATTCCAGAACTTTTATTTAGCTCGAGCAGGGCAAAACTGTGGGGAATAAAAAATCATAAGAAATATTTGGTAAATTTTATCTTACGATAGATGCTTCTTTTTCACTGTGCGGATACAAGCAGCTGTTCTTATAAATAGTGTTGATATTCCCCTTAGAGTGGAATATAAAACTCAATTTACAAGAAACTAGTGAAATAGTGCATTAACAAAGTGGTTGCTGTGCTTTGAGGACCAATAAGACGCACTTAAATATTTTTCAGTTGTTACTGAAAAATATTTCCTAAAATTCACCTGCGTCTTGTGGTCGAAGGTATACTATATGCACGCAGCAATGCTTTTATCTCTAGCCGTGGCTGGAGAAAATATCTTCAGAATGTCCAGGTGGCCTTCCGAAATCGCTAGTTCTTAATGTCTGACCAGTTCAGATCACATCAATCGGAGGCAACAAAAAGAACGGTTTTGAGATGAATACGTAAGTTAGCTGCGTGTCCAGGAGGCTTTGACCAACTGCAGCCATAGTTGCATAGTGTTTGGGTTGGAGGCGACAGCGGTGGTTTCCCACAGCTGTGGCTTTGTTACTCTTGTGCAGTAAAACACAACTCTGTAAAAGCCAGAAGTGTGAGTTGTGTGTTGGGTTATGTTTTTCATCTGGCTTTAAGCAGTAGTAGTGCGACTCTGCGTTGCCCGCCACTATCCTGAAAGGTATAGTTGCGGGCAACGCAGAAAGTTATAGTGGCGCCATGATCATGGCAGAGCTGAGCTCTGGCTGAGCTCTGCCAGGATCGCCTGAGCTTTCGGACAGAGACCAATGTAAAAAAAAAAAGTTAGTGTGTGGGCTTGAGAGTCAAGAAAGAGTGTCGGGGCCAGGTAAACAAGTATGGGGGATGAAGACGAAGGCATCCCCCAGGTACAATGGAATGCTTTCATCAAGCGAAATTAGGGGAAGGGGATGGGAGTAAAGTTGCCGTGCCAGAGAGCACAGGCGCGATTGCCAAATCTTACTCTGCTCATTCAAATCCAGTCGTGATGTCAATTTCAGTGATGTTAGTAATTAAAGTCATATTCGGTGGTTTGTGTCTGTCAGTAGGGATATAAATAGGAATGCAGCTATGGCTGTCCTATACTGGATCTTCCCAGATTTGGTGGTGTAGTCACATTTCTTGGTAGGCCTCTGCATTGATTCCCATTTTTATTGGTTTCTTTTCTTGGTTTAGAATAACTTTAGATGATAATCAAGGTAGTGACTGTATCCATGGTAGACTCTTCCGTCGTGCAAATAAATCTTGTGCATAGCACGTAAAGGCGACATAGTCTTCTCCTTCGTGGATGTGCTGTTCTTGGTTTTTAGGAAGATAATGTATCCTAGTCAGAAGGAGGCATCTCAATTCTTCATATATATCGCACTCGCGCATCAGATGGCTTCCAACTTTCGAAGGAACCACAGAGGCATTGTGGGTTTTCGGTGATCCCGAGTGCAGTGAGCTTTCCTCTGACAGATCCGTGTCCGGTTAACAAAAAGGTGACGTACAGGTCAGGGGAGAACCATGTAGAAGATTTCGGTTATACTGTTGCTATTGTAGGTATGAATTTTTTGGTGACGTCTCCTTTTGCAGAGTGGCCGCCTAGCTACCAGACCTGCTGCATGTGTGCGGTGAGGTGCTTCTTCTCGGACTTAATGTTATTTGAGGTGTCTGTGGTAAAATCCAGACAGGAGATGGTTTTTTTTTTTTTTTTTTTTTTTGATTTGGTAGTTGTTGGCGCATCGGCTTCTGTGGCCATATTGCATGCACCTCCCAAGGTTTTTGCAGTACTTTGATCCAAGCCCGAGGCGAGAATCGAACCCGCGACCTTCGGGTTGCCGGGCAGGTACTTTACCCACTCGGCTAGCCCGGTCGGCACAGGAGATGGCTTTACCTTTGGAAAGCATATAAAACAAACCACATCTGACTATTTCTAGAGGTAGCACGCCGGCCAGCCCTTGCAAGGCATGGGTGCTGACCGTGCAGCAGGCCCGGGTGACGGTGAGCAGGATGACGCGTTAATCGAGTCGATCTTCCTCTTGTTAACTCCTGTGGTGTCCTTTGAAAACCAGATTCCGGATACATAGGTGATTATGGGAGTGAAAAGGGCCTTATAGAGGAGGGCGAGTGCACGTCGCTTCAATCCCCAGTCCCCACGTGCGATCCTTGCGACGAGTGAAGTATATTTTTGGTATATAGATATTCAGGTGTGGCGTGAAAGATAGGTTCTTGTCCAAGATCACTCCAAGATATCTCATCTTAGTTATTAATCGGATAGTTCTCCCCTAGATTTTGATTTGTGGCGACCTCGCTACGTTCAGAGGGCCTTTAAGCAGGATGGAATTTGACTTTACTGGCGAGATTTACAAGGGATTGCACCAGACTCAGTCCTGTAAAGTGGCGAGTGCTCTATTTGCTGAGCCTTCCAGTTGGAATCTAGTATCTGCGGCAAGGGTAAGGACTAAGTCGTCCGCATATGCTTGAGACTTGACGTTCTGCAGGTCTGTGTTCAGGAACTCATCAAGTACGATGTTCCATAGTAGCGGCCCCAGGACAGAGCCCTGGGGACACCCTCTGTAGATTTGGCTTGTAATTTTGCTATACGTTGACCTGACGGTTATGCTCCAGTATGACACAAGGGTTTGGCGCATTATAGCCATAGTTGCTGATGCGCCAATAAAAACTCAATCAATCAATCAATCAATCAAGCTCCAGTATGATAGAAAATATTTTATGCACTGGTACAAGGTTGCTAGGGAGTTTTGCTGTATGGAGTCTGCCGATGACGCTTGGCCATCAGAGTGCGTCAAACGCCCCGGCAAAGTCCACTGAGATAGCTAAAAAATATTTTCTGTCTGTGCTCTTTGCAGCCTCAATCATGTTCTCCAGAGCGTCGACAGTGGAACGACACTTTCTGAATCCATATTGATTTGGGGACAGTAAGTTAGCATTGTTGTAATAAGTTTCTATTCTTTGTCTTAGAAGATGCTCAAACAACTTTTTTTTACTGACAGGAGAGCAATGGGCTATAGGATCTGGTTGGTGTTTTTTTTTTTCTTTCTTTTTTTTTATGGAAATCCCAAACACGAAAGGTATCAAAGCCTTTAGTACTTAGTACCGTGCATGGGTTGAAAGAGAAGTATGGGGGATGCCGGAAACTTTGCTCTAGAGACTAAACATGGGTTTCACCACTTCAAGCCTCCAATAAGCAAAGTGGTGGTATTGCATCGGTCGATGAGAGTCATCTACCACCTATCGGTTTGTTAGGATTTTTCAAAATTAGCCGAATGTTCGTCATATTCCAGTTGTTGGGAACCATCCACACTGGAGGCAATGGTTAAAGAGTTTTAAGTTCTGGGTTGTACTCCGCCACTTTTTTCACAATTTCCGGTTGTAGTAAGTCTAGTCCCGATGATTTCCTGTCTCTCAGTCTTAATACTGAATTCTTCGGCTGTGATTGGAGGCTTCTGCTGTTGTGTGGTGTAACTTTCGTTGCCTTCGCAGAGTTGTATTTGCTGCGGAGTGGTGAGGTAGCTGGCTGTTTGAATATTACATCAATAAATAACATGGATTTAATCACTTCATCTCTGGGGAGTTTGTTGGTGGTGACCTTGAAGGCAAATCTCCCCCGAGGATCCGAGTTGCCGAAAAGTAGAAACAAGGTCTTCCCACGATTTCCATTTGTGCTTTCTAATTAATGAACTTCAGGTGTTCCGAACTTTCCTGTACTTCAGCCGGAGGGCTTCTACCTCAGCCTCTGGCCATGATCTACGAACAAACTGCAGCCATTGGATATCTCAATTAGCAAATCCTTTATCATTCGTGCATGAGGAATGAACCAAATTGATGCAGGTTTTTGTCTCTAGAGCAAAGTTTCCGGCATCCCCCCATGCACGGTACTAAGTACTAAAGGCAGCCATGGGCGTGCACATTGAGGCGTTAAACTATTTCTGTGAGTTGGTAAAATTTCTCATTCCAAATCACGATTTCACCCCAACAGGAGGAATGAAGCAACCAGCAATTTCATAGGTGTGCGAGTGGGTGAAAAATTCGCAGTAGATATAATAACACCTAGAAATTCTGACTATACTTTTTCTAGCTACAACAACCCAACCCTAATTCTACATTTCTTGAAAGCCAAGTCTTTCAGGAAATGTAGAAACAGGGTTGAGTCGTTGTAGAGTTTTAGTTTCGTCAACAACAATATAGGCTCTATTGCGCTGTACGTCTGTAAATTGCGTGTATTCTGTGGTCGATTTGCTGTTTGCTGGACGAAAAATCCGAGTTTCTGGAAGAAGAAATTGTGCCACCCTCGCCTGAGACCGACTAACTCAGCCACGCTCTGAAAAAGGCTCTTCCTCAAAGCCCGGTGAGCATATTTATAGTTGTGTCTAACACTATTTTCTTTTAAAATAATTTAAGTTTAAAGTTTAAATCTATAATAATAAATGAGCATTGTGTGCGTATGTGTGTTAAGCACCAAAACAGCTAAGGTTCTGAGGCATCAGTAATATACGGAGTCTGTAAATTGCATATATTCTGTGATCGATTTGGCTGTTTGCTGGACGAAAATTCCGAGCTTCCGAGGAAGAAGGGGAATAAAGCAAAAAAAAAAAAAAAAAAACTATTTAATCCTTCCCTGAGACCGACTAACTGAGCAACCTTGTGAAAAAGCTCCAAAAGGCGCGCACTTCATTGACAGTAATTCGAACCCATGCTTCTTCCTACCAGTATGAGGAGGACGGTGATTATATCAACTGTACTACTGCATGGGTGTGTATCTATGTGTGTTTCATCATAGCTCGAAGAAGACTATGAAACTTGCAAATCTCAAAGGCAGCCATTGCACATTGAGTGTGCACATTGAGGCGTTAAACTATTTCTGTGAGTTAGTAAAATTTCTCATTCCTAATTGGAACCATTATTGATGCCTATATTTATTAAACGTTACGATTAATTTGTGTCACTTTTATAAGTGAATCAAGCGAAATGGTAGTAGTAGTGGCATGTGATGCAAGAAAGCATGTGTATGAGCTTATGCAGCATCAGCCAAAAAAAAAAAAAAAAAACACACCATTCCCTCCAAATGCCTGTCCAGTTCCTCCTTAAATTTATTCAACCTATCAACTTCCACAACGACAGATGGAAGTTTGTTCCATCAATTAACCACCCGCTTGCTAAAGGCAAATTTCCGCACATCTATTCTACATCTGTCTTTTCTTAATTTGAATTTATGCCCCCTTAGTTGAACAAGTGGAAGGATCCCATCAGAATCAGAATTCAGCGTGCTCAACCCATTCAAGGCCTTATACACCTCAATCAGATCACCGCGCAGGTGCCTAGTCTCCAGCCACTGCAATTTGCAGAACTTAAGCCTCTCTTGGTAAGAGGATCCCTTCATTCCCCTCACCAATCTTCTTGCCCTTCTCTGTACACGCTCAAGTAAATCTACATCCTTCCTAAAATGAGGCCTCCAGACCTGTACGCAGTACTCAAGGCGTGGCCTGACTATTGCCTTATACAGAGGGATAATCACCTCCTTTTCCCTGCTAGCAAAATTCCTATATATTATTGACAAAACCCCATGACCTGCCATGGCAGCCTGTCTGCATTGCTCAGAAAACTTCATATCTGCCTGCACAATTACTCCCAGGTCTTTTTCATTTTCTACCACCTTAAGTGTAGTACCACACAGTTGGTACGTTTCTCTGGGGTTACTTCTACCAAGGTTAAACTTCAGTCAAGGTTAAACTTCAGTTGCCACTTCTTAGCCCATCTGCTCAAATTATCTAGATCCTGTTGCAGTAGCACACTGTCATTACTGTCATTAACAACCCTGCCAACCTTTGTATCATCTGCAAACTTCGACATTAAGCTTGATATACCTTCATCAATATCATTGATAAATATACAAAACAACAGTGGACCCAACACCGAACCCTGTGGGACTCCACTAATAATATTAGTCCACGAAGAGCAGCACCCATTGATTACCACCCTCTGTCTTCTCCCACTTCACCATCCTTTTATCCATTGTAGCAACGTACCCTTAATACCATTCTGCTCCAATTTGTACAATAGTCTTTCATGCGCAACAGTGTCAAAAGCTTTCCTGAAATCCAAATATGTGATATCAAAATTATTTTTTGCATCCGGTTCCTTTGTAACCGCATCATAATATCCTATCAAATTTGTCGGACAAGACTTTCCCTTAACACACCCATGCTGTGTCTGAATTATTGCTGCAGTCTTGTCTAGATGATCCTGCAATACATCTTTAACCAGTGACTCCATTATTTTACCCGGAACAGAAGTTAAACTAACTGGTCTATAATTACTCGTGTTACCCTTCGATTCCCCCTTGTGAATTGGGGATACATTTGCACATCTACAGTCCGTGGGAACCTCCCCTGAGTCCAAGGATGCTCTCATAATTATGGCTAAGGGTTTGCTTAGTTGCTTTGCCGCCTCCTTTAATATAACTGGATAGATCCCATCCACCCCAGGTGCTTTTCTTATGTTTAACTTGAACAATTTCTCCTCCACTTTGCTCTCAGTTATTACAAAATCATTAAGTATCCTGCTACAATTTGATAACCTTCTGCCATTTTCAAACCTTAATAATTCCTCATGTGTGAATGTAGATGCAAAATACTCATTCAGTTTGTTCGCTCTGAGCAGGATCATCAACAGTCGAACCATCGATGTCAAGTGGACCAATCAGATTCATCCCCTTCCTTTTAGAGTTTATATAAGTAAAGAAATCCTTGCTGTTTTTCTTAGCATCTTTTGCCAAGGATTTCTCGTAATCTGCCTTCGCCTAACCTCCTTTGTGACCTGATTACAGACTAGCTTATATCTGCCATAGGCTTCTGAGTCGCTTGATAATTTATATACATCCCATGCATTTTTCTTCCCTATTACGAGTCCTATTAGTTCATTAGATAACCATTTAGGCCTAAACCTTGAACAGTATTTCTTAAAAGGTATGAAACTTTTAGTAGCTTCCACGATTAATTCCTTGAATGCCCACTTAGAATTTACTGTTGGTAACATCGTCAGCTTTCTGAGTAAATTTAAGTTTTACTATATTAGTTAGTCACTGTTGCAAATGAAAGCAGGTACCATAATGAAGGAAAATTTTATAGTTGTCTGGCACGTGGTGCTTGAGTAGGACGTTTTCCTGTCTTTTTCATTCCGTGACAGTTAGTCGGTCTTGGGCAATGGTTTGTTGATTACTCTACACATTTGAACGGACAGTCTAACAGTTGGACAACTTCTCTGAGTGAAACTGAAATTTTGGTAGGGTAAATAAAATAAAGTTTTAAATCGATTGGCTTTACAAAGACTGATTGGAAAATAATTGCCCTTGCAGGGCATCGTCAGACATTGCTGCCACACTGCCAGCAGGAGAGAGAATAAGTCATTTACTCTTCAGCTTCCCTTAAAATCTGGCAAGTGAAGAGTTACCAACTTGCAACATTTCCGGTGGCATTATCAAAGCAAAAGTCCAGTAATAGTGCCAATTTATTGTTTGGGGCGAATGCACAATGTCTCATAAAGATATCTTAGGGGCTCTTGATCTCAACATACAAGACCACCCTACCTCCACACAGTCCTGCACCATAGGTCCACGACCTCTAATCATCTCGACACTCTCTTCAGAGCACAAAAAGCCTTGAATTAGAGCCCAACTGGACATAATCTTCTTCGATATCAAATCTGCCTTCGGTACTGTCTCCATTTCTACTCTTATAGGCATCTTCATAGAATATTTCAAAGTATCTAACCAAATTGTCAGCATTCTGAAGTCCTTACTACAGCGGAGACACTTAATTATAGCCAATGGAACCCACCAGAAAACCACCTATGCAACAAGGGGTGTACCTCAAGGTGGGGTGATTTCGACAACTCTTTGCAATCCTACTTGGACCATTCCTCGCAAAAAATCCAAATTTTAGCTCCTTTGCCGATGATCTAAAATTCTTTATCAATTCAAAAGACCCCAAACAGATACAAGAAATTAATAATGAAACCTCCAAGCAAATTCAACAGTTAATTGACTTTTTACAGCGAGCTGGACTCCAACTCAACAATGCCAAGTGAGTCCACATGACAATCACGAAGAGGAAGGTCAAGAATGACATTCGAATTACAGTTAATGGTGAGACAGTCCCCAAAGTTTCGTCTCATACTGATCTGGGACTAACGTGGGATGAAGACTTAAATTTCAAGAAACGCTTCCTAAAGGCAAAGAAGAAGACCTATGCTGCTTTCTGGGCTTTTCCGCCAGGAGCTCGTAGGCTGTCACAACACCAAACTGATCGGACAATAAATTAACAGATGTCTTACACCTATACCACTATATGCCTCAGAAATCTGGTCCTCTGCATCTTCCGCTCGATGTAACAAATTTCTGTCAATGGAATATTGGATTCTGCTGTGGATGAACCGTCTGGGAGGTATGACCTCCTGGAAGCTCACTGTCCTCAGAAAAAAATCTGTCAATACTAACCAAGCTGCTAACTCGCCAGATTGATGCCCCATCAATAGAAGATATCATCGCACTAACAAGCTAACAAGAGGAAGAAATAGAAACCATCACCCACTTAGGATGAAGCTATCAAACTTGGACTCCCTAAAAGGAATGTTTCCCCTCGGCCGACCGTGCTAGCCGGGTGGGTAAAGTGCTTGCCTGGCAACCCAAAGGTCGCGGGTTCGATTCCCGCCTCGGGCTTGGATCAAAGTACTGCAAAAACCTTGGGAGGTGCATTATGGCCACAGAAGCCTATGCGCCAACAACTAAAAAAAAAAAAAAAAAAAAAAGAATGTTCCCATGTAACACCATTGAACCCTTCAACACCTTCTCCATTGATTCGGTACAGTTTGAAGTCAATAAAACCTACAGAAGCCAAATTATAGACCAAATCTGAACAAAATCACCAGGATTTCTGTGAAAATTCAGCAGTTTTTATCATAAATTTGTATGATATGAACAATTAAATGCAATAATATAATGAAAATAAATAAATCTGTTATGTTGGTTGCTGATAAAGAAGTCAACCTGTGTATTTAACTCTTCAATTATTAAGATCTATGTTATTTCAAAGTAAATACAATTAAGTAAATGTATATATCTATTTTATAATCATTCTTCTTCTTCTTTGTCTTCGCCTTTTCCCACGTTATATGGGGTCGGCATTCAATGTTCCCAATTCACACTTTACATCCTCTTCTCCTCTAGTTGGATTAACTTCTTAACCGGAACACATCTATTAGTTTTGCCATAGTTTTTACAACCGGATGCCCTTCCTGACGTCAACCCTCACCATTTATCCGGGCTTGGGATTTGAGCTGCCGATCTACTAAACCTGCCGCAACCATATAAATGGAGTAGCTTTTATTCAGTGATGAAGCTTCCTCGTGATGTCACAATTTAATAATTTTACGCAATTTATGCCGAATTTCTAGTCACTACTGAACAAGCAGGTGGCACTGCTGTAGTTCTTTTATCTCCTAGAAACATCCAAATGGCTGACTCGGTAGAATGTGACCTTGAAAATACTAATAATGTATAACTCAGCAACACGTGAGTATTTTTAAATACAATTTGGTATCCTGAAAACTTCTACATCAAAGCTATTAGGTAGCACACCTATTCTACTAAGAATTCCCAGTGACTGATTATAGTTCCTTAAAAATTTAATGACCTTGAAATTTCCTGTTTTCCTATGTCCGAACATAATAATGATAGCCATTTTAAAAAAGTTCACAGTCCGAAAAATAAAACCACCTTTCGGTCCCAAATCTTAACCTATCACTCACCCACACTTATTTTATCTAAAATATAACACCTTTTTGAGCAACACTTCCGAAAACCTTCTTTATTAATTAATTTTAATAGTGCACTAATTTAGCTAGCATACAGCTGGTGCTACCAGCTCAATTTTATAATCATTACTATATAATAATTATATTGCAAAGATCTGAAAATTTGTATAAAAGTGTATAATGTATATTTCAAAATTTCTATACACCCTCCTAACCCACTAGGGTTAGTGTACAGGGGTGAACTTTGTGTTAATAAACTGATGATGATAATAATAATAACAACATTCGACGCAATAGCAAAGGCGTGGGCGGAGTACCTGTGGTGTTGACCGATGACTTTCGACAAACATTACTAGTAATTCAACGTGACAAACTATAGCCCTCTTCAAGCATCTTCACGCCTGGAATCCTTGCTGATATCACAGTTATAAGACTTTGAAGCTAGCATAATGGTTATAAAAGTACCATGTGGAAAAGGTCCGGGTTCGAATTCGTCACTGATTCGAGGATCATCTTTGGGGGGGGGGGGTATCACTCCTTGACTGTCAGTCCCTCCAAAGCAAAGTAGCATATTCCCCGGAAACTCGGGTTTTTCGTCCATTGATTAGAACTGAGTTTGATTCAAGAAACGAAAGACAACTAGTTTTTCACAAACATCCATCTCAAAGTCATTGTAATGATTCGAAAGCAAACGGTTCTTCCACATCTCAAAGGCGTAAATGTGGCAGAAAACAATACTTCAAGAGCTAAGCCATCGTACTCTAAGGAGGACTGCACGGAAAAATAGGACAGAGTGTTCAGCAAATCTGAATTCAAAAAAGCCCAGAAGTATCAATTTAAACCTTACCATGTGCAGAGATTTGAATAAATTGAATATACTGGCAGTTGCTTGCCTATTCGCAAGCCATTCGTTTTAGAGAAAAAACAGAAAAATCAGCTGCGGTGGTGCTGAGAACGTCGATTGGATAGTGCAACAATGGAAGAAAGTCATATGATCAGACAAATCGCGATATGCTTTGTTTCGCTGAGAGTGTGGCGAGAATGTCATGAAGTGAAGGACCGTGCTTTGTGAATGACAATGTTACAGCGCATCGGGCCGGAATCATATTAACACGGATTTCCACCATCTTCCCTGGCCTCCACATTCACCTGATCTCAATCATTTTGAGAATGTATGGGATATGCTGGAGAGAGAGAGTGAGAGCTGTTCGGCAGCGAAGTTCTCTTCCTTCATCTTTTTCGCAGCTAGGCGATATTTTGTTGGAAGAGTGGTTACAATTAGACCAAAACACCTTATAGAATCCGTGCCGCGCCACACTTGTTATTCGAAACAAAGGCAGCCCGATGCGGCACTGAATAATGCTGCATATTGTTTTGGCGAATGTGTGTGATTCAAGTAAATTTGTTATGTACTGCTTGCTGTCTGCGCGAGTAGCACAGTGGTATCGTCACCGTCCTCCCCACGCCGGGTGGAAAAGGCCCGGGTTCAAATACCATTGATGATGCGAGGAACTTTAATGGGCTGTTTTCACTCCGTGGCTGAGTTAGTAGGTCTCATTTAAACATACCTATAAATCGATTTTGTTTTGTATCCAACAAAACAGGCAAATCGACCAATTTGCAGACACAAATACGGGTTTATGTAATGAATTACGGGTGACCCTGTTATAATAATTTGAATTTGTACTGCTTGTTAAAAGAATGTGTTATGTTACTGCTTATCAAAAGGAGTTATGTTTGATTCGATACTTCTTGGAACAACAGTACATTTATGAACTTAACAGTGTGACATATTGAAAGGTAATGGAGAAAGATAGAACCTGATTACGGTGGTAAAGGGGAACCCAAATTTAACTCGGAAATCAAGCTTTAATGTAGGCAACTGACGCAGTCGTAATTTTTTTCTCTTTTTTATTTTATCTTTTTGGTACCACGGCACTTTAGGCCTTTATCTTAACTTTTAACGTAAAGGAACTTAACAATTGAATACATAGACTGTGCCGCCATTTTATTAGGTACACCTACCTAATAGCGTCTCCGTAGCCGAGTGGTCAGGAGCGGGAGTGCAGTAGCACACGTTCTTTGAGCAGACCGGGGTTGAAGCCCCTGACTGCTGAATACGGTCGATCTGCCAACCCGCACTGGACCAGCGTGGAAGATTATGGTCCATTTCCCTCAGCATGAATTGTTGAGGAGGCTTCCATCCTGCAGTGGGTTGATATTGGCTACACTTTACCTTTTACCTAATAGCGTGTTGAGCCTCCTTTAGCCTTCAAAACAGCCTGAATTCGTCTAGGCATGGATTGAAAAAGATGCTGAAAACGTTGTGCAGGAATGGAGTACTATGCAGACATGAGTGTGTCACGCAGTTCCTTGAGATTCGACGGAGGCCTGCAACGAACAGCCCTTTCCAGCTCATCCCAAAGATGTTCAATAGGATTGAGAACCGTTAACTGAGCTGGCCACTGCAGCAAAGAAAAGCCATTGTCATGTTCCTGGAACCATTCCATAGTGATTCGGGCTTTGTGCACCGGCCCATTATTCTGCTGGAAGTAACCATCTGACTGAGGATAAACTGTCAACATGAACATTTTATGCACTTGGTCAGAACGATGTTTAGGTGCGATGTGGCATTCAGACGTGAATCTATGGGTATCAATGGACCCAAAGTGTGGCAAGAAAACATTCCCCACACTATAACACTGCCCACCCCACCACCTTGCACAGTAGTCGTCAGACATGACGGGTCCATGGATTCGTGTTGTTTTCGCAAAATTCTGAGCCTTCCATCAACATGATGCACTAGGAACTTCGACTCGTCAGACCAAGCAACTGTTTTCCAATCCTCGATAGTCCAGTGGTGGTGTTGCTGTGCTCACAGGAGGCGTACTCTCTTGTTCTTCATTCATAACAAAGGTACGCGATGTGGCCGTCGGCTGTTGTAGCCCATTCGCGACAAAGTGCGACTACTAGTGGTCCGTAGCGATATTTTGTTCTGCGCTCCAAAGTTGTATTCTGACGTGATGTGCGACATTGTGGCTCGTCTGTTTGCTTGCACAATTCTAGTCGTCCTCCTCTGACCTCTCTCATCAACAAGCGATTTTCTTCCACAGGAGTGCCGTTGAGAGGATGTTTTCTGTTCGTTGCACCATTCTCGACACACTCTTGAAACTGTGGTGCATGAAAAGTTCAGGAAAGCTGCCGTGTCAGAGATGCTTTGTCCAGCACGTCTTCACCCACTACCATGTCACGTTTGAATTCCGTTAGATCACTTCTTTTCCCCATTCTTGCTATGGTTTGTACGCTTAACTGATACCAGAAAGGTTGTTTTGCTGCATTTATATCCACAACTGTGGTCATGTGACGTGCAACGTTGTGGGACAAACCATTTGTGTGCATAGCAAGGATGTACCTAATAAAGTGACAGCACAGTGTATATATTCCATGCATTCCAGTCATTCCTTCTGATGCTCTCCGAAAAGCTCCGCTGTTGAATGTCACCAAGACGAGAGGAAGTTTTTCGAGCTCTTTTTTATACCCTGCTGAGTTATTCGGTTTTGGACAAATATTGCACAGTTTCTCTACTCCAATTTTTTAATCAAGAAAAACTAGCAAACAGACCATAGAACAATGCAGTTTACAGACAGAATATATTGACGACGCCTCGTAGCCTTAGTTACCATAATGCAGAAAACAACCTGCTGGTCTTTCATTTCAGTTTAAGGAAATTGAGTATCCCTTCGTCTGATTTTTGTCATGAGCACAGGGGCAGTCAAACTTTATGATCTGAATCAACGCCGGAGCATTACATTAGGGGCAAAGAAGTCAGAGACGCAACAGTCCATACAAAAATATGGTTAAAGGGATTCTATTGGGGAGGAGCGTTTATTTAGTATTTCTCCCCGGTTCCCAAAAAATACCCAGTTAAGCCATGCTTTTCTTATGTTTAATTGTACGTTGGGCGCTCTAGAGTTGGTTTTGCAAACCAACTCTAGAGCGCCCAATTGAGTTGCTCTAGAGTTGGTTTTGCAAACCAACTCTAGAGCAACTCAATTGCAAAACATTCTCATCTTGGTCCCAAATGGTAAAAGGCGCATTATTGTCTATGTGGAAGATCTTCATTAATAAAATATTGTTCAACACTAATAAAATGTGGTATAATGAATTTAAATACATTTTTTTTAAAATGTAAACTGTGAATGTTTAACTTTCATTACTTTTTTTTTTCTTCATTACTTATCTTTGCTTGATTAGTAACTCAGGCTTTACCTGTGAGGTCACAACTGTCATAGGTAAAATAAGGCATTTAAGACTACTAGGGTTGTTATAAACCTTCGCACGGATTTCGATAATTTAATTATTGCAACATGCGATGCCGGGTATTTTAGTTAGTCGTGTATAAAAGAAACCCGAATTTAAAATAACTGTTCATGATGAAATGTAAATTTACTTTTTGAAATTTTATTCCGTAATTTTAACGGTCACTGATTTATTTAAA